>NC_143562.1:49654833-49965500 GCF_054136105.1 Typopeltis vanoorti | reverse complement strand
ACTCCGTTTATGATATTTGTTTTCTATGTTGTTCCTATATTCTTTCTACATTCTGTTCAAAATCTTCCTATAAGTTTTTTTTTGTTATATATATATATATATATATATATTCAACGTGGAAACATTAAAGTCTGCGCATTCAAAACTGTTCTCTCGTTGGCTTCACTGTTGGGCGTATGCATGCGTGTAGCATCTCGGAACGCCAGTATTTGAATTTGATCGTAACACAATGACAGTTTGAAAGGTTGTAACTTAGGTTGTTGTTGAGATGTAGAGGGCTGAGAACGATTTCTTCTGATTCTATTATCTTGCTTTCTAATTGGGGGTATGCTTTCGTGTAGCCAGAACCGGCGCTAGGGTCTTTGGCGCCCGCATTGAATTCTATCTAAGCGCCCCTGTAACGATCCGGGCGTGTGTGGTTCTTTTACGATAATAAAAATTTAAATTATTTGAAATTTCTTAAATAAATTTTGACAGAACAGCCACACGTTGGTTCGCTAAATGTAATGAACCGAGGGTGTTGACTAGGCAGGATAATCGTTAAAAACCTGAATATTCAAAAAATTCTTAAAAGTTAAAGCAAATTTTGACAAAGCCACTTCACTTTAATCGTTGAATATAATGATACAGGGATTATATATAGCCTTCTCACCGACCCGAATCGCTAACAAAATGAAAATGAATTTTAATTTAAGTTAAAATTTATTTGAACTAAAGTTTAAAAATTCTTTCATTTTACAATATAGTAAATTCTTAGTAACTTGTAAAAATTTTTTTAATAATTTTTATAAGTGGAACTATATTTTAGTAAAATAAAAGAAACTCAAGATAGATGAGAAAATAAGAAAAGAATTCAGAAATAATAATTAGAACATTTTATTAATATTAATATAAGTATTCAAAAAATGACATCTTTACAGAATAACTGAAAATAAATTAAATTACATAAATATACTTGAAATTTTTTAAATTAAAATTTTAGGGTTTTTGATTTCATATTCACAAAATTAGAAATAATGGTCTTAACGTCTAATTCCGCACATACATCATTTTCAATAGCTAATAACGCCAAACTACCAAGCCTTTTTTGTGACATACTTGTTCTTAAGTAGGTTTTAATCAATTTCAACTTGTAAAAGGAACGTTCACCGCTCGCTACACTAACAGGTAAAGTTAATAGTATTCTTAAAGCAATTGAAAAGTTAGGGAAAGATAAATTATTGGACACAATAAAATTAAGAATATCGAAAGTGTTTTGAATATTTAAATTATCCTTCCGAAAAATATCCCGGAAGGCACATAACTCGTCATATAGGTCTATAGCATTTACATCTTTATTGTCGCCGTCTTTCAAGAGAATCTCTAAATCGTCACAATCTTTTTGTAAATCTTCGTTATTAATTTGTAGTAATCTATACAAGAAATTGAAATTATCATAATATGATTTTAGTTGTTCAAAACGTTCTATTAACGAACACATCGCAACGTCTAGAAGTATATAAAACACATTCACTCTAAATTTATCTTCTGGTGATTGTGGCGTTTCGTCATGATGCTAGTAGTCCAATTGTCATGTCTTCTTTCGTCGTCAAACTTCCGTACCAGTTTTAAATTCTTATTCTCCATCCACCTCTTCACTCAGTTCTTTTGCCGTTTTTAGAACTTCTTTAAAATTTGTATCTGATCGATACTCTTGTAAGAATAGAATATTTTTAAGTTTTCCATAGATTCTAAAGCAAGTGTAATGTTCATATTTTTGCCTTGAAGCATTTTACTCACAGGTTTATTCTGTTAAGTAAATCATGCCAAGTTATAAGAGAGCAAATAAATTTGTAGTCCTTTATTTTAGCACATAATATTTGTGCTTCATGCTGAGTTTCTTTATTAAAATTTTCATTATTTAAAATTTCAAAAAGTGCATCGTAAATTTTTCCTAACTGATATCGTAGAGGGCGGATTGCATTAATTTTACTTTCTCGTAGCGTTTTTGATAGCTGTTTCAATTTTAAATTTTTACGAACTTTAAAAGGATTGCCCAGCGTTTGTAAGAGAATGAAAAGAAATTGTATATTTCTTGAATAATTGCAAAGAAACTAATTGTATCTGCATTCACTTTGGCTGCATCGTTAATGATTAAATTTAGAGTATTAGCAGCACATGGCACGAAACCTGGAGGATTTTTTTTCAAAAGGAAATTTTGGAGCCCATATTTTTTCCCTTTCATATTTGCCGCATTCTCATACCCTTGACCTCGCATGTCTTCAATGGGAATGTTCCATTTTTCCAGTTGTTCCATTATTGTTGCACATAAACCACGTCCTGTGGAATCGGATATATCTACAAAACCTAAAACGTTTTTCCTGATCTTGACAATTCCATTGTCACAGGAAACAAAGCGAATAATAATGGTCATTTGTTCTGTTTTACTTGCATCAGGTGTGCAGTCTAAAATTATGGAATAATATTTAGATTTTCGAATTGATAATACACTTATATCCCTGATTGCGTTACTTAAAGTTTCCAATATTTCATTTTGTCTGTCTTTACTCAAATAGTGTATTCTATTATTTCGATGTAGGGCCCTTTCAACATGATTTTCCATAACGGGATCAAACTTCGCAAACAGTTCGACTAATTTAAAAAAAATGCCGTTATTCCTTTCGTATAATTTATCAGATGATCCACGGAAAGCTAAATTTTGGCTACCAAGGAATTTTATAATTTCAATCAAGCGTTCTAAAACACACGTTCCATTTCATACATGCTTTTATTCTGGCAATCAATAGTAGTTTTGATTATTAAATTTTTATCAAGTTCCTTCCATTTTAAGAAATTTTTCATGTGAGTTAAACTAGTCTCATGTCTATGCAAAGTTGTACTTACATTTCTCCAATCGTTATATCCTTCTACAAGACTACTTGATTCAGTAGGTGCGAAAAGTTTGCAACAAACGCAAAAAACAGAATTTAAAGTTTTGGAATAAATGAGCCATGTTCTTGGCACGAGCTCCCCGTTTTCCATTTTTCTATTATAATACGTGTCGGCAAATTTACGACCATATGTATCTCTGGGATATATTATATTTTTATTTTGAACAGGCCCCATTTCAATTAAACCAACTCGTAATTTTTCATCAATTTCATCAATTCCCCATTCACCTGTATCTTCTAAATTTACAGAGACTAACAATGTGTTAGTTGCGTGGTCAGCTACAACTGATTCTTCTCCTAACTGTTTTTCAGTTAAATCATGCGTCTTGTTATCTTGTTCAATAGTTGCAATAGTAGAAATACAATTTTATTAATACAGACCAGTATTTTACAATAAAAACATTTATTCAAACCTACCAGTTTCGCCAGCAAACTGTCTGGCTTTTTCAAGGCATTACGGAGATATGAAAGTTAATAAATGCAAATTAAAAGGAACATAAAAAACGTTGTAAACCAAACTAGTATCTATGGTTACACGTTTCGGGTGACAGAGATGACTTATTGTTCTTTTTCATTATCACGCATGCGTGTTTGTTGTAGACTTGTAATGTGATTACTGGCTAGCTGTAGTTCAGATTGATTGAGAGAGAGGATCAAGTTTTTCCACGAACTGTTTAAAATTGCACCCTGATTTCTGTTGAGGTTTCCGCCGGTTATTAGTACTATTGTGGCTTCCTTAAATACACGATGCTTGTAGTCGTCATCGAGATATGGCATGGAGCTGTTTTGCCAATCTATCGTGTGGTTAGACGTGCAGAAATGATGTGCTAAGCCGGAAGAGATGCTTCTGTTGTGGTTTACATCACCAACATGTTCTTTTTGTCTAATTTCTAAACTTCGTGAAGTTTGTCCGATGTAGGCAAGACCACAGGAGCAGGGAATGTAATATACTCCTGGATATTTGTAGAACGGAACTTTATCTTTTGGAGATCCTAAAATTTGTCTGATGTTGGTGGTTGGTTTCAAGACCACTCTGATGTTGTGGGCTCTTAGTATTCTTGCTATTTGATAAGAAATTGACTTGATGAAAGGTATCACTACAGTAGAAATGTGCTGACGGTGGGATTCTTCTTGTCTGGGGTTGTCATTGTATAGATATTTTTTGATGATGTTTTGAGGATATCCATTTTGTGATAATGTGTTGGCTATTAGTGAGAGTTCATTCTGTGTATCCTCCTCTTCTGATATAAACTTTTTGGCTTTATGTTTCAACATGTGGGTAATACTCAGTTTGTGTGACTTGTGATGGTTTGAAGTATAGTGAAGATATCTTCCAGTATCTGTGGGCTTTCTATAAATGGATAATTTGACACTGTTAGGTTGTTTTTTTATCAAGATATCTAAAAAATGCAGTTGGTTGTTGTTTTCTACTTCCAGAGTGAATTTTATCTTGCTATGTATTGAGTTGATTTTATCCACAAACGATTTTAGGTTATCTAAGCTGTCTTGCCATATGATGAAATGTTTTTATTGTAAAATACTGGTCTGTATTAATAAAATTGTATTTCTATTATAAAACGACCAAAAATGTATAATTTAAATAGTTGCAATAGTACTTTCATGCAAACTGGATGATATGCACGGTTCTTCAACTCTGATTTCTGATGTATCGAGTTGGTTACAATCTGCATCAGAATATTTTAATATTTTAACAAATTTATTAAGAGCCCCAGTTTGTTTCTTAATAACTGCTTCTTTCGCAGCATGACGCTTACGATTTTGTACACCGGATAACTTTTTTTTAAATTTTTGATTCCATTTCTATTTTATACCCACAAGAAATTATTACACAACACGACACAGAGACGAAATAATAGTCCGCACTGCGCTGCTGTCAGTAGCCTACTGAGATGCGTACCATATGACTGGCTAACTAGGAACAAATATTTTGTACGAAAATTCGTTTCTGCGCATAAAAACCGTTCACTGTTTCACTTTAGATAGACTGCAGTAGACACACCATTCTGCAGGCAAGTTTAGCCTGCTCTCGCTGCAAAATTGTAAACAGCCGGCTGATCAAAAAGGCAGCAATATACAAGTTTTTAAATTTTTTATTCTGTGTATCCGGCCTTATTTATTTTAATATTGATCATTCTAAGAATTTTTTGTTTTATGATAAAAATTTTGTTTCTTAAAAATGAACTTATGAACTGTTCCCCGGTGGCGGCGCCCCCTTCGTAGCGGCGTCAGCATGCACCGAAAGCTCTGCATGCCCGCTTCCGCCGGTCCTGCGTGTAGCATCTCGCGAACGATCAAATACTGGCGTTCGCGAGATGCTACACGCACGCATACGCCCAACAATGAAGCCAACGAGAGAACAGTTTTGAACGCACGGACTTCAACGTTTCCACGTTGAATATATATATATATATATATATATATATATATACTGTATATATAAGAAGCGCGCAGTATGTGGCTGATCAGTGGCGCACTGAACGTACATCGAGGTTCCGCAATGAATTTTCGGTCTGTACAGCTGTGGAGTACATAACAACGCTGATCATAACGTTAAAAAATCATTTTTGAACAAAAATTTAATTTAAAAAAAAAAATTTAAATATTCACAGAAATTAATCTCATACAGACCACAGTTTGGCAACAACTGCGCTAGATCAAATAAGGCACTTTGTTTTCAAAGCAATACTTCTGAATATATACTATGAATAATCATATACTACAAATAATACTTTAAGATCTTTTCAGCTTCTTGATTGCAAATTCATTTCCCTTTCATATAATAGCGCGATGATGATGAAATACCCATAATATGCAATGCGTAATTTCTAGTTGTTCATGTCACTCAAGGTAATCTGTGAAGTTACGAAGAGAAATAAAATAGCTTTGTATGAATTTCGTAATGAATTTCTTATTTTAGCTAGCAAGGTCGTTCAGTTAGGCATAAGAGTAATGCTGTGAATACCACGTGTGATATAAGCTTCCAGAATTTTTGTGAATGTATTTCCTGTTGCCTCTCATTCAATTTTTGTTATCTTTGTTGTGTAAGTATCATTCCACAGTGAAAGAGGCAAAGATTTATTTCATTGGATAAAATAAATAAATAAAAAGAAAAATAAACGAGGAATTAGATTCGTTTGCATCGATGTTTCTATTTCATTTTCTTTGAGAGAAGATTTCTTTCAGAGTATTTGGTATTCGGCAGAGTATTCGGAGTATTTCAGAGTATTTCAGAGTATTCGGCAGCAGGTTTTTTTTTTTTTTTTGGAATTACTACCGAAGCAAGACACACCTATAAAGCCAGAGTGTTATTAAGGTTTTTGAATTGTGTGTGTTTTGTTCTGACTGGAGACTCTGTTCCTTCGGAATGCAATAAATCGTTTGTGTGTAGCTTTATAATTTGCAGCTTTTTGCTGCTAATCAAAGCAGCTAAATATTAGTATTCATAATAAACCCATGGTATTTCGGGGGGGGGGATATCTTAGTAGAATGCACACAATTCACGGACCTTTCCTGTAATTTCAGTAGTTTTTTTTTCGAGAAGAATTTTGATTGTGATTGATATGAATTTTAGTGCCCAGCTATGACATTTTCGATATTTTTATACCAGCCATTCACCCAATAACCTGCACCCCAAAAGAACCTAGCAACTATAAGTTTTTAAGAAATAATAAACGTGTATATGCAACCCAACATACTGCGGACGATTCAAATGGTGACACCTCCGTGCATTCATCGATGGAGAGCATTGTCGACACTGCTTAATCTGTTTTAAGTATATAATTCAGCCATAATCTGTGTAATTCTATTTTTCACGAACTAATGCTGTTGTTATTAAATGCGTGCGTTCTTTGACCGATTTATCTGTATTGAGGAGAAACCCCAAAACTGCTGGGGAAATGTTATCTATTGTAGGTTTATGCAACTGATTGAGAGTCCATTTCCTTTTCATCTGGTATTTTATTTTATTTATTTATTTATTTATATTTTGTACTTTTGTGTTTGGAATTCATGTCTCTAGTAACAATACAAGTGACGTGATATTTACAACTTACAATTTTTTACCGTAAATAATTACTTCCTTTTAATTCTTTATTCAGATGACGTGTTTCAGGTCATGGTTATCATTCAAATTATCACAAAAGTAAATGTCGTTGAAACTCGACGTGAAGACTGAACAATCATACACGTGATGTACGCATGGCATCGTGGAACCAACAGGACAGAAAGTGTTATCGCATGATGTAATAGAAATCAACAATATACGCGTGTAGTTCTGCTAGATGTAAAAAAAAAAAAAATCCTTCACTATGTTATTTCCATAGCAATATAATTGATCTCGAGGATTTTGTAGAAATTCTTTAGCGTAGAAAATTCGTTTATTGTTACGTTGTGTCCGCGTCAGGTAGTTTGAACAAAAGTATTACGAGAGCTATTTTGCAAGCCGGTACCGCAATCCAGTTGTATAAATACGGGTTCTCCCGAATGCGTAATCATTTAACATACGATTTCGACTGTAGTTATGTTGGGTGAGAAGACAACTGTCAGGTCCATTATTTGTTTCTTTTTAACATTTTCTTTCGTATGGAGTGCTCATACTGATGAAACTAAAGACAGCAAAATAAGTGAGAAATGTGAGTAAAGTTAATCTAGAATTTTATTTCGGTGTAAACGTAAAACATGGTTGTTAGAAGTGATATTTAATATTTTCTTAATAATTGAAAACCTTGGTCTGATTAACTATAGAAGAGGAAAATTTTTAAATAAATGAGGAAATTGCTCTTTTATTTTTCATGCAGTCAAATATATATATAACACATTATATTTAAGAAGGTATAATTTTGTGCTCAAAACATTATAGTAATTTGATCTTGTTTTGGTAATTTTGAAGAAAAAAAAGTTTTTTTTTCTTCAAAATTATATTTCTTCAATATTAACTTATTTTTCTATCAAAGGCCAAATAAAAAGAAAGTTCTTTTTCTGACTTTATGGATTTCAACGGAGTATTTCTAAGGCCGAATGTGTTTCCTTGGGACTGTAATACCAAACAGTAACTGTCGAAAGAACTACACTGACATGGGATTAGAGATAGAGGAGTATGATCAGCACGTGCTCTTTATTGGAAAACATGTAGAATCAAGGATGAGATGAACATTCTATTTTTAATGACCGTCAGTTAACTTTACATGGATTCTCATATGCCTGGAAGAATTTCTTTTTGATATTTAGATTTTTTTTGTTGTTCTACAAAAAACACAGTAATCAGCACGTAAAATGTAGGGTTCATCGAAATATTACAGGTTCATAGCGATAGCTGTTTCATCAATAACTGCAGCCGGTCCCGACCAAACAACCGGGAATAATTCGAACTTTAGTTTGCTTCGTAAACAACAGGACATTCTTTTAGGAACGATAATCAACATGTATAAAAGATGCACAAATAAATAGTCTACACTTATAATTCGATTGCTAATTGCTATTGATGAATTTGTGATCTCGCTCATCGAAATCGTGCTAAAAATCCGTAATTTTGCTAATAAAACAACAAACTGAAGCCTGCCTATAAATTACGTGGTTCTTTCAAGGAGGAAGAACAGAAACGTCACAGGGACAAAAGAATCAGATCTGTATGGAGGACATTTCAACAACCAGTAGTCCATTTCGATGACTATTTTTATTCTTCACGATTGGGAAATGCACACCTATGCGTTTTGTGATGCAGAATAACGATTTCTTCAGTTCCCTTATTATTGATTGTTGTCATGGACATAGAAATTTATCGGACACTCATGCAAACCATTTGTTCCTTAATATCTTATACTTGCAATATTTCTTTGCCATGCCTATGACGATCGAATTTAGGTTCTAAATCATAGCAGGTCATGGCTACTTCTCATAAGTTCCATAATGTGGTTGTTTTTATTACTTAACTGAATTAGTTTTTTTGGAGTTTAAGTTGCCTTCCTTTTATTGTACAAAAGTAATATACTGATGGTGCGGTATAGGATATGATTATGTTGATAACTCATTCCTGAATGTGGCAGCATTTACTAAAATTACTTTGTTATTATTATTATTATTAATTTCGTCTTTTGTTTTTCTACAGTCATTAAAATGAATGAAACTTGCCTGGAAGAATCCAAAATGAACAGTCAGGTAAGAATAACTTTCCAAATTCTTTCCCTATTTCAAATTAAAGATTTTCCCTAGAAGGAACAAGAATATTATATAGGGAAATAGCACCGCACAAGACAGTTTTCTTTATTTCAGAAACGAAATAACAAGCCTGGTTGCCTTGCATTTCGAAAGCGTCACGTTAATCTTCAGAAATCAAAGGGATGCAAGTACATGATGCAACGAGAGGAATAAGGTGACTTCGCCCACTGTCTTTTTTACATCCACAACATGCCTAAGTAGAGGCGAATCCCAATAACAACAATGCAACGCACAGAATATTTCATGCTAGCGAACAAAATGCGATCCCTATTAGTAAACTGCTCCTCATGGACAGGTATAACAAACTCAACACGCGCTCGCTTACTTTTAGAATATAATCATTCAACAAAAATTGAAAGCGTTTCATTAAAGCGAAACGTATTCACTTTTTTTTTTTTTGCTTGGAAAATTGTACGAAGTTGAATCATAGTCTACGCCAGCCTATGACGCATGCGCCAAAAGTGGCGCACTGGATGATCAGAAGTGGTGCATTGGATCCCATTGATTATAATAAAAATTTATGCCTATTTATGCAAAACGCATTAACCAAAAACGATTTTAGAAAACAAAAGCTAAAACTTAGTCATTATTTTTAGCGATTTTATTGTTTCCTGCTCATATTTTGCACATTCGCTTGCTTTATCCTGAGGTGCCAAGTGTTAGCAACAGCGGTGCATCATAGGTTTATGTCAGTGAGTATACAATTGATAAATATGCGCTACGGAACGTGGCTTTCGTTGTTTTTACATTAAGTTACCCATTACAGTAAAAACGAAATTAAGCAAACGAAAAACAAAGGAAATGGTAAACGTGAATTCAATGAACAGCTGGAAAATGAGTTCTTATTTATAGCGAATCCGTCAGGAAAACCGTTGTGTATTTTTTGTAAAAACACTTTCTCACATAATAAAAGACATGATCTTAATGGACACTGTAAAGCACAACATCAGACTGAAATAGAAGAAAAACTGAAGCTGGTGCTTGGGCCTGAGTTTCTCAGAGGATATGTAATCAAGAAAAAGGAAGAAATGAAAAGAAGACGAAATTTGTTTGTTAAAAGAAGTCATGAAAGTTTGGGGACGACAGAAGAGTCCTACGAAATAGCTTTAACTTTGGCCGAAAAACCGAAATCTTTCTCTGATGGGGAAAAAATTGTTAAGTCTTGTTTCCAAATATTTTCAAGATTTCTTGGTGATAAAAATATCGAAAAGAAAGCAAACGAAATTGATCTGTGAAAGTAAACAGTTATAAGACGCACCGAACTCTCTCAAGATGTATCTGAGCAACTGAAAGACTTTCTTCCTGCTTGTACGTTCTCCTCTTTAGCTTTAAACGTATCTCCTGACATATGTGATGTAGGAGATAAAAGCATTCATTTTTATAAGAGAAACTGATGATAAATGTAACCTTTTTGAAGAACTTATAGGTCTTGAAACTCTTCATGGAAAAACAACAGGTTCAGAGATATTTGCGAAAGTGAATCATGCGAAGAAAATCTGCAAGTAGATTCTAGTAATCTCATCATTGTTTGTAGTGAGGGAGCGCCATCAATTATATATTGAACACTTTTTCTGTTGTCCTTTACTAAAATATGAATGCATTATACATCAAGAGTGACTGCTTGTAAAAACGTTAAATTTGAAGCATGTTATGTCATCTGTTGTGAAATATGTGAATTAAATTTGATCAAGAGGATTAAACACTTCAGAGAATATTGTTAGATGCTACTTTGGGAATATGGCGATCTCGTTCTTTATTGTAAGGTGCGCTGGCTTTCTATAGGACAGGTTCTGAGTAGGCTTTGGATATTGAAAAATATTGTCATAATTTTCTAGAAGTGAAAAATGAGCTTCCTGAGGAAAGATCACTTTTATGTGATAACAATTGTCTGTTTGATTTAATATTTTAGTTAATGTTTCCAGCCGTATCAATAATGTAAATTTGAAACTGCAGGATAAGAATAAATTATTTCCTAGCTTAGTAAATGATATCAATGCGTTCGACACGAATATAAAACGGATTACCTGTCAGTTAGAAAATGAGGATTTGAGCCAGTTTGAGCAGAGCGAATATGCTGATGATAATGGAACTTTTATAACATATAACGAACAAATCAGGTTATTTCAAGAGTCAGTTGAAAATCGTTTTACTGATTTTGTTGCATGAACTGCATACTTCAATTTTAAACCCATTTTCACTTAGTGAACAAAAATTATGAAGATGCCTAGTAAGATAAAATGCAATTATTGAATTCAAAACAAATTCCTCATTGAACATGAAATTTGATGAGCTTCTCTCATCAGTCCCAAATGCTTCTGACATGATTAATTTCTTGCGATTATTACTGTGGGAGCATTTTCCAGAATTACGAAAATTTGCCCAGAGTTATATCTGTCGTTTCGGAAAACGACGTACAGATGTGAATAAACGTTTTCACATCTGTACGTCGTACAAAATGAGGTCGTGATTGGCTGATTCAAATTTGAAGAATTCTCTGCTGATTTCAGTAACTAATTAGAACTCCAAACATTAAAATCTTGATGAAATCAAAACAGTCTCAAATGTCTCATTAAGGTAAGTAATGTTTAACTTGTTTTTATATTAAAGCATATATCATGTCTATATTAAATATATCTGTATTAACTTTTAACAGAGAGTTTTGAAGGGTACAACAGTTGTATGACGTATCCGAACTCGTACGTGAAAAAATTGGCGCATGAAACGTAAAAGCTTGGCTTCCCCTGGTCTATGCAATCAATCAAAAGAATATTTTCTTCTTAATACCACGATATTAAGAAGAAAATAAACTCAATGCATTTGTACTTGTAACAGTTGCAATAGAAATACTCTTAGTGATGGATTGGAGTTTTGCAAAATGATATCCATAATAGAATGCTATAGTTTCCGATTAATATCATTGGAAATACTCTGAGTAATGTGTACTCCTCCCTTCAGAAATAATTCTGAAGAGTTCTCAGCCTTTATCAATGTAGATTAGGATGAATAGTACTTCGACTAAGAAAATTCCTTACACAATTATGTCGGTATTCGTATTTCTCTGCTGTGAGAATTCTCTGTTTCACCTGCTTTATGCGAGAAAAAGCTCCAATACTCTCAAAGCAGAAGTCCTTCTGAATATCTTATTACCTTCTGGATATCCTAGAGAGAGTTCGAACATGCGTCTTAAAGTCAGGCATTGTGAACAATATTTTGAGAATGCATGGACGGACACATGAACATCAACTTTTGAAAGTGTTTAAACATTATTTTCGTATTTGTAGTTTTTTTTTTTTTTGAAGTCACTGTTTTATTATTTTCATTATAGATATTTAGCGATTACATGAAAGCAAAAGAGGACTGTTATGGAGAAAACGAAGACTTAAGAAAGTATCGTGAACATATGGAAGGAATAAAAAAGTCTGATCGCAGCATTGAAGAAATACTAGAACTTATAAGGAAGGTTAGTTTACTGGTTTTTTATTTATACAGGCAGGAATTAATTTATAGAAAAATACAATATCATCACGATCATTTGGTTTTATTCGTTGAAATGTTATTATGGCATTAACAAAATGAAACTAAAATTAAAATACCATAAAAGAAGAGCAAGAATGAATTTCACTTCTTCAAGTGCAACAATTTATCACACAAACTTGTTACATAATTTTTATACATTTGCGTTTAATTAAAATTTCTTTACAAGTGCCACATCTTTACTAGTTATCGCCAACTAAATCTTGCAACAAGTTATCGAAACAACTGATATGAAAATTGGATTTGCTCTGAAACTGCATTATACACAAAGCCGATAGCAAAACTCAGTTTCTATCTTCTAAAATATTTTTAGCTGCAGCATTTTTATGTGAAGGTAATCTACCTTCATAAACCTTTAGTGAATTTGGTATTTTGAATGGATAAAGTTGATTATTCACAAAATCGTTCTCTAGAGATTAAAGATGAAACTTCTTCAAGCCTCCAGTGAGCAGAGTGGACGTCTCACACTCGGTGATCAAAATTCTGCTCATGTCTATAGATAATCACAAAGACCTATGCTCATAGTCGAATTTGGATCCACAATCTGTTGGTTGGAAGCGGAAGCGCAATCTGTTCAGCTAACCAGACCGAGTGTTATCAACAATGCTGAAATTGCACATCTACGCTACACGTTACTGCGATTACAGCAACTCTTACAAGTAAACATTCCCATTCACAATACATGCTCAATACCTACCACTTCTCACACATACGTCCCTTAACTAAGCCAAATATATACCCTTTTGTACAAACTTCTTGAAAAAGGCATGGTGGGCGCAAAATAAGGTGATTTTGCACCACAATGCTAACCAAAACACTGCTAACAGTCAGCTGTCAGGACTAAACAAATTAAATGAAAGAATTATTTCAATAGTGTTTAATACATACACGAGCTTATCACATAATAACACATGTAATCACTAGCAGAAATATTGAGAATTATTAATTCACTAAAATTGCTTGCAAAAACAGAAACCCAACGTATTACATATCTGCTGGGTTTCTGTGTTTACGGCCAATTTTAGTGAATCAATATCTCTCTTTCTACTCTTCAAGACATTTGGCACGTGCTCTTCTATTACGCCAATAGAAAACCAGTTCATCAAACAGAAATTGTACTCGACCACATGTCACACAGCCTCAAATAATTTAACAGCTAAAGAAGAACAGTGATGTCGTGGTACACACAACTAAAATCTTAAAATATGGAAACATATTTTAAGGTTTGTGATGCAAACAAAGTTAACATGATATTTAAAAGGAAGAAGAAAATAAGCATAATAGCATGTGTTGCAAAAACTTGTCTATAAATAGCATATGTTGCAAAATCGTATAGATAAATAACATAAAGGGAATGAGCTTTTCTAAAAGGTGTGGACTTTAAAGTCTTAAGATAATTTTAAATATCATAAGATAATTGTAAGCATTATTTTTATGTATTATTACGAGTATTCTTTATCGTAAATAAAATATACACGTATTCAGTACTATTGGGTTTTCATGTAAATATTTTAAAATAATAATTAACCCTTATTATTATTATTATTATTATTATTAGTAGTAGTAGTAGTAGTAGTAGTAGAAGCAGTAATAGTATAAAATAGCTCTAGTGTCTATCTTTCTAGTGTTTTGTAGTGTTTAATATTTAGGTGGTGTGTGTGAATAATTTGGATATTAGGTAATTGTTTAGTTTTCAGTTTAAGTTCTAAAGATATCACTTCACGTCTATTTATTATTCTGTACTTCCTGTTCATACATCTAATTGCAGATTTGTGATACTCGTTAATATTCTAATGATGATGCTTACTTAAAATAGGAGCAATGCCGTAGCATATAAAAATAACATAGAAATAAATGAAAATAATAAATAATAATTAAAACAGGAATTAACTCATATCGATTGTTAAATTTATATTTATAAATTGCTTAAAACTAACGAAATTGTTAGTAAATGTTTTGTTACTTTTTTAGATTATAAGTAATCACTAGTAATGCTGCTTCTATTGCATTGAATATTTTTCACTATATTAAACGTTTTTGAATTTAAATTATAAAAAGAAAAATATGAATATTTTTATTTATTTTTTTGCAGCGGGAAGAATGTGCACAGGTAAGCATACCTTTTTCTTATGTATTTTATCATTAAGAGAAAATGAGTATATAAATTGAGTAGATTAGTGTTGTCCAATAGAAACGTTAGAAATAACTATGCATAAAAATTACAAATCGATGTGATGAAATAAAAACCGTATTTTATTTTTTTATTAAATTGTTAGACATTCTTGCTTTTTTTATCTGTTCAGGCCACTGGAGAGCCTTAAATTTTTAGTTAACTTACGCATCACTACGAAGAGAATTAATTTTTCTTATAATTTCCAGATGATGATCAGCCTGTCTTTTCTACCTACTACAGGATGAAGGCCTTTCTCATTGCGGGAGGGTTGGGTCTATTTCTCCATTGGTGATGACACCCGGTACATCTTGGGAAAGTGTATATATACCTGGATAAATGAATGTATGAAGATGAAAGACGATCACACACATCCTTAGCGGATTCGAACCCTCGGCCTTTTGGCTGGGGACCACTCGACCAACCATGCCGCCAATTTCCGTTACTGACTACAAATTAGATAAAGACAAATTAGCACAGCTTATGCATCAACTGTACAACTCAAATATTTAATGACAGAAATGAAATAAAATAAGATAAATACATTATAACGGAGGATATTACGGATCTGGCCATAATTTTTAACAAGTATAAAAAAAATTAAGAAACGTTTTGAAATGTAACAGCGAGGATATAATTTGAAGCAACTTAACGGCCTTGGTTTGCATTACCTGAGCTCCTGGACAAACAAGTTTTCTCTAGAAGCCTATGTGTTAATCTTTTATTAGTACTTACATTAGGTTTCACTTGTCTGACATTGTTTTACTGTCGATTTTCATCGGAATATGTAGAAACTTGGCAAAACTCGCTAAATATCATACCAATCAAAGGCTACTGCAACGGTAAATGTTATTCTCATAAGGGTTCTGCTAACGTTTCGTAGCTTCTGTTAATTTTATTTCTATATTAGAATATAAAATACATATGTATCAATAATGTACGTCATTGTGACCTTTTGTTTTTTAAATTAAAACCTGATATGCTCAGTAAATGAAAAATAATAACGAACAAGTATAAATAAATTTAAATATGTTCTTAATAAATAATGAAAATGTGGGGAAAGATAAGGTACATAGTCGTTTTTAGGACTTCCAGAGTAACAAATGGTAATGCTGTAGCCAATGAAGTTTTAACTGAGGCTCGGCTATTGCCGTTACCCAGCCATGACTAGAGCTCTTTAGCTCAACAACACTCCATCCACACAGATTTTCTTCATTCAGATGACGGGATAAAGAGTCAAGGACTCAGTCCATCGCCCAGTTCTTTTAAGAACTTTAAGAACTAGCTAATATTGTTTTGTATCAACTTATTTTTCAGGACAAATTGCCTACTGAAGAGGAAAAACATTCAGCTAAAACATATTGGGTAAGTAAATGGGTCCTTAACAACAGTAAATTATAAGTGATAATTATCCTTTTATAATTTAATTTCAGTTATTTTGAAGAATTGGTTGCTATGCGGAACAATATTAAACGGTGTTAGTCCCATTACTAATATGGCTGACATACATGACCTGACCGCTATATTTTGACTAAGTAACGTGTTTGTTAAGTTAAATGTATATGAATTCCCATAAAGGGAAAATATAAATTTAAAATTATAAAATATAAAACATATAATATAAATATTATAAACTTTATTTATGTTGGTTAATATTAACATCGTTATCGCTCACCAAAATATCAATAATTTCTTACGCATCAAATAATATTAAACAAAAGAGAAATTAGGAATATATGAATGTATTAATGTATTCTAAATGATTTTCGAAATTCTACGCTTCATCAAGAAATGAGAAAACACATTGCACCAAATTAAAACCTTGAGTTAGGAATGATTCAGTAGATATGGCTGGTGTTATTGAATTAATGATAAACTGAAATATTATTTCTCACATTTTTAATTTTAATAATTGTAGGTTTAATAATGACTTAGTGTCCTTTTTATGCTCATGTGTTCAATAGATATAAAGATTTTGGACACCCAAAGGAAGATATAAAATTTTCTTTCTTCTTTTGCTATAAATGTTTTATATATAAAATATAAAAAAGCTAATCAAATGTTATTCTCATTCAGAGTTTTCAAATTGGCTAGTGGTTTAATTTTAAATCAACAGTATTCATAATTTTCCCATAGCATTTCATGATTTTCTTTTTTAATTTTAACAGGATTGTCTCGTGAGGGAATGGTCTAAAATGAAAGCACAAGAACATTAAAATGAACGAAGTGAAGCAAGCAGGACTGATAACATTTTAAAAGAATTATTATATTGATTATTTCTATTATGTGTATGAATAAGATGCTTTTCTTGTGAATTTAAAACTTTAAAATGCATATATGTCGTATAAATCCTTTTTTTAAATAATTCATCATGTGATAGATGTTAAAATAATCTTAAAATAAGTAAAGCATGTACCACTTTAGTTGAACATTAAACTACATGAAATAATGATAAATGACTGAATGAATACGATGATTTTTAAATGCAGGAACATAATATCCCTTAATACAGAAACATAACATTATCAACTAATTATATATAGTGTGTGTGTGTGCATTTGAATAGTGGAATATTGACTGGTTAGATAGTCAAATAAATAAACAAAGTACAATTATCATGACTCTGTGAAATATTGTTTCCCAATTTTGACAAATCCTAATTTCAGAAATTACTAGATACTGTTACTTTGTAATACGTAGTGTATATAGGCTAATACTTAGAAGAGTTTTTATTTTTCAACATAAATCTTATCATTCAATCTGTCTTTAAAAATTCGAAACTTCTTATATATGAATGTATGCATCTCACTGAATAACAGACTTCTAAATGACAGTGGAAATATAGCATTTGAGAAGTAATCTGCGTTATAAAAATGAACTTGCTGTAGATCAGGTTATGAATTTGTTTTACAGAGTATAACTTGATAGCAGAACCATTTCATTAGAGTATTACTTCTGTTTTCCAATTTTATTTAATAACTAAGAAAACAAAACTTAATAATCATTCCGCAAATTAGTCTTACATCAATAGATCTCAGATCAATGTGGAATTCTATTTTATTCATTATATTTTAATTTATTTGACCTGTTTTAATTTCAGTCGATTATTTTTATTAGACCGAACTATTTCGGGTTTTTTCTTTCTTTTTTTTCTCGTTATTTTTTCCCTTTTTTAAAATTCCTTTTTCCGTTCTACTTTGGTTGGATAGCGTTTGGAAAACAACGCGATTAACTCAAATGACACATCCCAACTTTGTACGTTGTGTATTTCCGATCGTGATATATGAAAGTTAACTAAAAATGTTGACTTTAACTAAAAATAAAAATCAATACTGGTCAGGACTTTCCAGGGGAAATGAAAAGCTGATTGATATTACCATTGAAATATAATACACAATACTTGGTTTAGAGCTCAGACTAGGATGGAAAAGTCATTTCAACAGCCATTAACCCAGTGGAAGTCGCGGCTGATCTGACAGATACAAACAAATTATTTAATATAAATATTCTTACATATATCCAATGTATGGCTGGGAGGTCATGAGTAGCTGTGCATGCATATATTACGAGTGATATTCCACAATGTTTATGCCGTCAGTTTTGGTTTTACACGTGTTATGTAAAGGTGTGTGATAGTTCATAGTAAATTGTATCTGAGAGATACCGCGACCTCCTATGTCAGTATAGTATTTCATCAGATGTTGAAGAGATTCAGCGATTTTGTTACTCGAGTCCAATGATGAGAATGATAGAGTTGAATGCGAAAGTGAAAGTGATATTTGATAATAAATTGTATCTGAGATATACCGCAAACACCGATGTCAGTATAGTATTGGTTTAGCTGTTGTTGTTTTTTTTTCTTTGTTTATTTGTTCAATCATTTCTAGATTGTATCTGAAAATGAATAAACCATCATGTATGATATTTGCAGTGTATTTTTTTTAAGTTTTATTGCATTTTAGCATATAATAGTAATGAATGTATCTCTCAGATACACGCGACCTACGCTGCAATTTTTTTCTATGCGAAGCTCGTGTTGCAAGAAGTAACTCAAACATTTACGGAGATGACATTGGAATCATATCGCAGAGATCGAGCGAGAGCTATTGAAATATCAAAGAAAAGTTAGACGATGAAAGACAGTCAGAGCGCGTGACACAGAATAGCTCAAGACAGAATGCAGTTTTAGTCTAGTTTTGGTTATTAGTTGATTAGTTTAGTTTTGGATTTTTGTCTAGTAGGAATCAGAAAAAAAAACAGATGAAAAAGAAGAAAAATAATAACAGTAATCATATAGTCATTGAAAAGTGGTTTGGTTTGCTAGATTCCTTATTTATATTACTCGATCATTTATCTGCCATCTCACATCTGTACTTTGAATGCATTCAAAGATGCTTGGTATATTGCAATATTCTGCAACAGTCAATCGCCCTGACAGATAACTGAAATCACAGCAGAGCAACTTCTCTTCCGTATCGTTATTCCAGATGATCTGATGTTCCTCTGGAATAATCCCTTCATTTATATTTACGAAAATTATTAATAAATACGAAAATGTTGACTGGTCATAATAAAGTTTAATAAATAGATAAAAACATTTCTTTCTTCTCAGTCTTTAACTCTTCCATAATAGCAGTGTTAAATCTAAACGAACTTTGTTGTTTCCTTAAAAAGTACTTTAATTCTACTCATCTTATATTTTTTTCTTGATGGAATGGCTACTGTTGTCTATGTTGAAAGATGCAAGTACACTTGCATAAAATCTAAATGTTGTCTTTCGTACAGAAAAATTGTCTGAATATTTGTGATGTTTAATATGAAATATGAATAAAGTGTTCTGCATTAAGGTATCCATCTTGTAAAAAAATCAAGTTGATATAAATATTGTATTAGGGTTAGTAACCAAAAGCTGGTGCCACGTTGCCGATTCTTCAATGAATGCTGATTACCTCGGAAATCCGATATCTGCACGATAGTCCCAGATGAGGTCGTAGCAAGATGTTGTAAAGAAGGCAACATACTACCTCACCCTTGCATGTCAATGTTCGTTTCGGTATTATAATTGTCTCTTCTATTCGCAATTTTTGTTATATGATTCTTGAACTTCAACTTCCTATTTAATGAAATTCCAAGCTCCCTAGCTTCAGCACCTTGATCGTATAATACTAAGATTATGGCATAGTAATATGAAAACAAAATGCCATGGTGTGCATTGTATTTATATCAGCTATAATATTGGCAAGCAGAAATTCAATGTCCATGACGAAAGGAGACTTTATTCTCCTAACTTAAAGAGATCCGACGGCTTACGTCTATCCCCTTTATGGGAAATAGTACTTTACAAATCAGCCAATCTTTCCTAACTTTTTATTGTATTGATTTTTGTTTAGGAAATTTATTGACATTTTTAGTTATCTTACACCAGCTACTTAGGTGGCGCTTTTTGGAATTGTCAGTTATTGCCTAATTTCAGCTTAATCTACTGAAGATGCCTGTGACACACAGGCGAAAATTATACTATTAAATAATCTTTGTACGTGAGTTTCTTCCTTTATTAATTTTGCAGCGAAAAATGTTTTCGGATCTATCCCAGCAAACTGAGTGACTTTGAAGATCATCATGAGGATTGCTTGAGAAAAGAACATGACTGGATAACGCAGTTGCATGTGATCTTTTATAGGAGATGTCTCTCTTATGTTCCTCTATACGTAGTTCAATAGATTTATTAGTCTGTCTAAAATAAGGAATATTTCCTTTTAATATATATATATATATATATATATATATATATATATATATATATATATATATATATATATATATATATATATATATATATATATATATATATATATATGTCAAAATGATCATTTACTCGGTTAACATACATAGTTTTATGAAAAAAAAACTGAATGACTAATCTCGGTCCTAGTCATTCAATTTTTTTTTCATAAAAAAAAAATATATATATATATTTATATATTAAACCTACGTGTGGGGTCACCTTGACTTGCAATACTTGCACGCACAAAGACTTACTTGTTCTGTTTGCTTACTTGGAAATGCAGAAACCCAGGCTTAAAATAGCTTGGTATCTTTAACATTTATTATACCCAAGGTAAAATGCTTTCTACATCTATCTCTCATCCAGAGATTTTTATTTAATAAGGTTAAAACACTTTATGGTAACTTGTTCTGGTAAAATACTTATAAGCTCTGTATTACTACAATCTTGGTATTTCTGGCCTGGCTTTCCACTGATGAGACTTCAATAAAGTTCGAAACCGGTCTGGGTAGTGGCCCCTTGCCTTTAATACATAGCATCATACATCTCCTCCAGGAGATGTGCTTTGCATTAAGGGTAAATAAATATTAAGAATAGTGATCGGAGCTTATCCACCTTTACCACGAGTTGCCTTGACTTGCACTACGCGTGGCGTCACCTAGACTTGCAATACTTGCAGGCGCAAACTTGACTTACTTATCTGTTTTCTTACTTGGGAAATGGAGTAAAACCAGGTTATAATAATATTATTATTATTACGGGCGACTCCAAGGAGTCCTTAGGCTTATCTAGGGAGGCCCTAAACATCATGTCCACACAACTATACGACATTCTCACAGTATCTATCATACCTTGCCTTGAACTCGCTCACCGTCATAGCACCCACAACAGACTCTGGCAGCTTATTCCACTCATTTACCACTCTAAAAGAAACGAACCCAGCTCTAACACCCCTGCTAACCACACTCTTGCCTAGCTTCCATAAGTGTCCCTTAGTTCTCCCACCACCAGTCCTGATTTCAAAAATATCCTCTGAATTAATCCTATAGAAATCCTTTAGCAATTTGAATGTCTCAACCATATCTCCCCTTTTCCGCCTATCAACTAATTTCTGCAACCCACAAATCTTCAACCTGTTCTCATATGATTCATTCCATAGACCCTCTATCATCTTAGTCACTCACCTCCGGATCCTTTCCACGTCCTCCCCATCAAGAAGGAACCTAGGTGACCAATCTGGGCCCATTAGTTGAGATGAGGTCTTATCAAGCCTCGGTACAGAGGTACAATAACTTGCTTGTCTCTGCTCTTCAAGGTATTTTTCAACAACCAAGTGAGTTGATGAGCTGATTTAGCTACTTTTGCAATGTGCCCCCTAAACTTCATCTCCCTATCCACCAACACTCCCAAGTCCCTGGCCTCATCAATCTCCTGGAGTACAGTTCCACCAATGTGGTATACTGCTGCTAATCTTTTCACCCCAAAATGCATAACCTTACATTTTGTCACATTAAATTGACATCCATTCTCCTTAGTCCAGAACTCCAATCTATCCAAGTCATCCTGCAAGATTTTAACATCTTCTGCATTCACTATCGCCCTACACAACTTTGTATCATCAGCGAACAAATGAACTGTTCCTCTTAGATCCTTCCCTATATCGTTAATGAACAAATTAAACAGCAGTGGTCCAAGAACAGAACCCTGCAGCACACTACTAGTCACAGGCAGTCTTTTGGACTGTACTCCTGAATAAACTACTCTTTGATATCTCTCCATCAACCACCCACCTATCCATCTCACCAACCCAACATCCATTCCCATACGTTGTAGATTACGGATTAGAATTCCATGTGGTATCCTGTAAAGGCCTTAGGCAGGTCCAGCAGTATCACTGTAAACCCATTACCCTTATCCAGTTCAGCCGTCACTTTGTTATAAAACTTGAGCTAGTTACTGAGGCATGATCTACCCTTCACAAAGCCATGCTGTCTCCCGTACAGTATTTCATTTTCATCAATCCATTCCTGTATTTTTCACTTGAATACTTTCTCCAAGACCTTGACAACGACTACTGATATGCTGATCGGTCGGTAATTTGCAACCATAGTCTTGGATCCTCCTTTATGCAGTGAAACTATTTTCCCCTCTTTCCACGCCTTCGGGACTAAGCCAGACCTGAGACTCAGATTAAACAACATGGTCAAGGGCACTGATAATTCATTAGCCGCTTCATGCAAGACCCGTGCCGGTATACCATCCAATCCCACAGATGTATTCACATTAAGGTTCTGTAATAGACTATTCCCCTCCACTTCATTCATCACAATTCCCGTATAAACTAATGGTTCCATAATTTTTTCAATGTCACCACCTTTCAGTTTTTTCTTGCTTGCAGCATATTGAAAGAACTGTCTGGGATTCTCTTTAGCTTATATAGCTCGTTTCCTTTCATAATCCGCTATTGCTTTTTTTTACCACACTCGTTACCCTTCTGGCCTGCACTTTATACCGTTCGTGTGCCTGCAGGTTAGCCCTTTCTTTAAATTCCCTCCACAGTTGTTTCTTTTTTTGCAGCTCAAGCTTAATGGTGTTATTCATCCATTTAACCCCTACTTGTTTTATTATTCGGACCCTAGGTATACAATCAGCCATAACCTCCTGTAAATGCTCCTTGACCACTTCCCATGCTCTATCTACATCCAGTCCTTACAGTTGTACATGCTATGGCACTGATCCAAGCAATTTCCTAAGCTTGTCATACTTACCAGCCCGGTAATTCCACATATATCCTGTCTTAATCGAAAATTCCACACCTTTAGCCACCTCCCAGGTCAAGACCTTATGATCACTTTCACCAATAGGTGGCAACATGGTCATATTCATTACAGTCAAATTCTGAGATGCTATTACCAGGTCAAGCACTCTCATACCCCTAGTATTTTCAATTACATGCTACCTCAGATAGTTATCCCTTAATAATTGAATAAAATCCATTTCTTTCCTCACTTGTCCTCTCCTCCTTCCAATCAATGTTACCATAGTTGAAACCCCCCATAATAATTACCCTCCTTCCACTCATTTCATCAATGTGTTTATGCATACTATCTCTACCATCTATTCCATCACCTGGTCTGTAGCAGCACCTAACTGTATATTTTATTCTGCCAGTCTCACTCTCACACCAAACAGCCTCAAATGAGCTCTTTTCACTATCCTGCGATACAATTTCAATTCTCCTTGGCTGCAGTTCATCAGCTATCATCAATAACACCCCTCCCCTCATTTTATTCTCTCTGTCCCTCCTAAACACACTATATCCTACACATTCTATCCCTCTAACTATATCATCTTCCGTCAGCCACGTTTCACTAATGCCAATAACCTGTGGAAAGTAAGAGCCAATCAAGGCCAAAAATTCTTCCTTTTTGTTCCTAATACTCCTTGGCATTAGTATACATGAAATGCAGTGATCCCTTTGTACCACCCCTATCTCGATGCGTTATTCTAAATATCCCATTCCCGTTTTTTGTCCTTAGTAATGGCTCTGGTACATTATATACATTCTTACACTCAACTGTCCCACTGATGTCCGCATATCCACTCCCCCCCCCCCTTGGTAGTTCTAGTTTCCCTGGTTCTGCACATCCATTTTCACTTCATTCAGCAACACTTTTTCCAGTCTCCGCACACCAAATCCATTCAAATGCAGGCCATCCATCTTGTATAAATCCTTTCGCCCATCAAAATATATAAGTGAACACTTAGAAAACTTAACCGTAATTTAAACAAATAAAATAAAATAGAGTAAATAAAAAGGGCTATCATAAAATCAGTCTGTATTTTCTAGATTAAGAGGGAATTTTCTCTTTACAAGATATAATGGCATAACAATAAATTATATGCGCTGTTTCTGTTTAAAAGAAAAAATATCTGGCTTTGAAGGGAGACTTCAGACCATTGATGAAAGCCATAATTTTTTATACTACTGTTTAGAATGCTGTAAATCTAGTAAAAAATGATGATAGCACAATTATTCTCCTGATGTTTGTAATGTTTCTCTAATTATGTCATACACAGTTTGTATTTATATTTTCCACAATGACGAACAACATACATCCCGTGCTTTAAAAGGATTTCAAATGTCCGCATGTTTTCTAAAACACGAAACTACCTCAGCCGTGTTCCGAAACGAGCTTCTCCTTCATTCATTTATCATTCTGCAACAGGACATAATTAAACATTCAGGATGGCCATAGTAAAACTCGGACTCGTGATGAATGGTAAAGCTGGTGAAAGTCTTGATCATTACGCAGAATGAATGCTCGCTGAAATTAACTCACAGCTCTTTTTTGTAATGCCGATGACCTATTATACTGTAGTATATGATCTAACTAGAAAATTATATTTGCTTTCAAACACTAATGTTGTACTTGTTCTCTCACTTCGGGCACATTTAAAAAAAAAATGGATACCACACGGAGGAAACTTTGCTAAAAAAAAGTCCTAAGAGTCGTCTGCTTCCGTTGTTACGACTGCCGCGCCTCTTCGCCACCAGTACACACCTTAAAGAGAATTCGCAAGTCTTCGTGACAAAAATTCTTACAACTCCCTTTGGGGGAAGCACATCGGTCACAGGAGTGTCGATGTTGCATCTAAAAGAAAACTCAGGCGAGTAATTGACTCTAAAATACAAGAAATGAGGTGAGAGCTTTATGGTGCGATGCAGCTCCCACAAACAAAGAAAACAAAAAAAAAAAACTATATAATCATCATTAACTAAACATCAAGAAAATATATAATCATTATTAAGAAACAAGCCAATGACATTAATTAATTATATCATTTTTTAATCTGGAAAGGGCATCGGAGTTACCATGACGACTACCCTTTCTATATGTAACGGTCATATTATAACGTTGTAGGGCTAAAGTCCATCGGGACAACTTGGCACCATGAGGGGCACTTTTAGTTAGATAGGTCAGAGGGTTATGATCTGAAATTACCTGTATTTCAGCACCAAATACCCATGTGTCAAACTTTTTCAACGCCTCCAAGACGCAAAAAGCTTCCCTTTCAATGGTTGACCATTTCATTTGACAGGAATTTAGTTTCTTACTGAAGAAAGCAATGGGCAATTCTTTTCCTTGTTCGTTGTTTTGAGCTAAGCATGCGCCAATTGCTGTTGCTGATGCATCCGTATACAACTTGAACGGCTTATCGAAATCTGGATTATGCAAAGGCATTTTTATAAGCTCTTCTTTGAGTTTCATAAAAGCTTCATCAGCATCAGTAGTCCAAGGAATATTGTTTGGGACACTTTTCTTAGTTAGATTTGTCAGTGGTAATACAATTTGGGAGAATCGTGGTATGTACTCACGGTAGTAGCTAGCCAGCCCAAGTAGACTTCTTACTTCCTTCTTTGTCGCTGGTGTCGCTAAACCTTTTATAACCTCGACCTTCTCTAGGTCCGGGGAATGTTGACCGGATCCAATCAAATGACCTAGGAACTTCACTTGATTTTTCTCGAATTCGTATTTTTCTAGGTTTACTGTCAAACCCACCTCTCTTAATGTTTTGAAGATTTCATCTATATGAGTGAGATGTTCAGACCATGTTTTAGAAAATATAGCCAAATCGTCGATATAAAATCGGCAGTATGCCTTATGAGGAGCTAGTGATTTATCCAATGATTTCTGGAATGTACTTCCAGCGTTCTTCATTCCAAACGGTAAGACGTTCCATTGATAGTGACCAGAATGTGTCACGAATGCAGTGAAGGGCTTTGCTTCCTTTTCCATAGGGATTTGCCAATATCCCTTGGTGAGGTCAACGACAGTGATAAATCTTGCTTGTCCTACCTCAAATAATAAATCTCTAGCAAGAGCTTGGTTTTAGAAGGCATCTTTAAACCAAAAACAAGGTATGTACATAATTGTTCCACATTTTTTATTCTGCCATAATTGCCTTCTATACTCGCCCATAATGCCCTAAAATATATATATATATATATATATATATATATATATATATACCCCTTTTGAGTTATGTTAGCCAATGAATTAAATATAACGGACACTCCTAAACAAAAACAGGCTAAAATAGCCGTTAATTATATTAAATATCTAGCTATTTTCATTGGATAAGCATCTGGAATAGTAAAACTATTTAGCAATCTAAAGTCAATGCATAGTCTGACACTTCCATTTTTCTTAGCCACACAAACCACGGGATGAGCCCATTCACTGACACTTGGCTCAATGAGACCCATATCTAACAGTTCTTTGACTTGTCGATCTGCTTCCTTTTGTAGAGTGATTGGCTCCCTATAGGGTTTGAGTCTCTTAGGGGAACAGTTCTCTGTAACTTTGATGGAGTGTCCGTCAACTTTGGCATCTGACCATTTATCACTTAAATCTTTTGATTTCAGAACTGGTGTCTCCCAAAGATGACTACTCTCATGTAGCTCGACGCTTTCGACCAGTATTTCATAGGCAGAGGAGCTCAGTAGCAGATAGGTAACCAGTCTTCTTGAGACGGCACATTTGACTGGAACATTACCATGTAAATTATCATCAATTATCATTTTAAAAATTCTCAAGGGTGTTATTTCATTTTCTCCAAAAGCAGAAGATATTTCTATCTTACTTTCTCCATCATGGGGCGTATCTGCCACTAAATCTTCACGCACTACCGATATTTGCGTTCCCGTATCTATTATTCCATTTAAAACCCTACTTCCGCATTTGATTTTGACGACCTTCAAATCATCTACGTTTCGACCAATGTCCACTGATTTGGATACTGGAATGGAAATTTTGGCAGTCAACACACCTGATTTATTGTCATCCCCAGTGGTAGACATTTGAACTAGGTTACTGTGTGCTGTAGCAGGAGTACCTTTTGGCTGACTATTTTTCATACACAACTTAGTGATATGAACTTCCTTTCTACAAGTAAAACAAGTTGGTTTGTAGTGAGGCTTGTATGAATCATCAATTCGCCAAGGCTGGTACCATCTCGGTGGACTTTGAGAGGGAGATAATAACTTATTCTTGAATTTTCGCTCAGCACGTGGAATATAAGGTCTAAACTTTTCAGTAACCTTGTCCTTCGGAATAGCTCCAATGGCTTCCTTGATGTACTACGAACACTGTCGTATTCGTCCAATCTGTCAGCTAACTTGGTTGGAGAAACGAATTTTGCCCAGTCGTCTAAGAGATGTTCTCTCACTTCATGTGGTACTTTCTTCTTCAGTTGATCCGTAATAATTAGATCTTTTAACCCTTCAAAATCCTTGATATCAAGGCCATCAATCCACTCTTCGAAATAATTAGTTATTTCATAACAGAAATCCCTCCAAGATTTTTCAGCAACCTTTTGGTGCATCACAAACACTTTTTTCTGAAATTTTCAGGATTCAGTCTAAATCTCTTTAGTAGAATTGTTTTAATGTATTCATAATCTTCGCAATTTTCTTCTGACTCTCTACCAATTAATTGGACAATCTCAAATGGTAACAAAGTCAAGAGACATGATATCCAGTCTTTAACATCTATTTTGGTTCTCTTAGCTTGTCTTTCAAACAGGGATAGGTATATCACAATGTCATCCTCTTGTAATATAAACCTAGGCATTATCTTAATTAGTTCAAGACAATATGGTTTATTGTCACTGGATACTGGAGTTGAGGTTGGTTGAACACGCACTTCAATTTCCAGTTTCTTCAACTCGAACTCCATTTGTTCTCTTTTCTGTTGGGCTCCCAATTCATCTTTCCAGCATTGGGCTTCTAGTTCTTCCTTCCGCCGTTGAGCTTCTAATTCTTCTTTCTTCATCAGTTCTTCCTCGAGTCTGGTACTAACAATCGTCTCCAACATCCCTTTAACAAATTCTTCTTCATAAAATTTACTTCCCATAATAATCATTTTATGATCTATCACTTTCATTTCAACAGTTGGCTTCTCTCCCAATCTTCAGCCAATTTACGTAAATCTTCCTTTCTACCTTTGGTTAAATAAGCCATGGTGCTTAACAATAACTCTCTTTACCGATTAAAAAAAAATCACCCTTAAAAAAGAATCAATTGCAATTTTTAATGCCCAGAAAGAGATGTATGTATTTGGTGATTATGGGACTCATAACTAAATTCAACATATCATTTGTAAACATAGATAAATCTTACAATATTATCAGATAAAAAAAAACTTCAACTACACAATTTACTACACTTTCAAATACACAAATATATATATATATATATATATATATATATATATATATATATATATATATATATAAAACAGAACTATCAAAACAGTATGCAAAAATGAACTATGATAACACTGTCATGTTCTCTCTCTGGCGAGAAATCACGAGTACTGACTGTTCCAAGATGAAACAAACATGCAAAACAGGACAAATCGGTAAATGCAGAACATAACAAAATAAATTTAAAATGAAAAAAAAAAAAACAACTATTCTGATTTATCTGGGATGAAAATATAGCTTGAACACTGGTGTGTTTTTCTTTTATTCAAACTATTATACTACTGTTCCAGGATGGAACAAACTCCGAACGCCATTTTTTTCATTTGTATTAAAACAGACTTTCAACCAAATAATCAAAATAGAACTCTAAAACATGGGAGCATGCATTTACATAACGAATTCCTCTCACCTTGTAGATCCTGTCGACTGTGCCAGTAAAACTTGGACTCGTGATGAATGGTAAAGCTGGTGAAAGTCTCGATCATTACGCAGAATGAATGCTCACTGAAATTAACTCTGATGACCTATTATACTGTAGTATATGATCTAACTAGAAAATTATGTTTGCTTTCAAACACTAATGTTGTACTTGTTTTCTCACTTCGGGCACATTTTAAAAAAAAATGGATACCACACGGCAGAAACTTTGCTAAAAAAAAAGTCCTAAGCGTCGTCTGCTTCCGTTGTTACGACTGCTGTGCCTCCTCGCCACCAGTACACAGTTTAAAGAGAATTCGCAAGTCTTGGTGACAAAAATCCTTACAACCATAAAATGACTTTCCCTCTTTGGAGGCATCTGTAGCTAAAACCAATAAACGGAATGAAACCAAATTTCATATTGAGACGTTTGAAGGCATGGGAGATGATTTCCGTGAAAAAAAAATAGTACCAAAAGTCACCGATAGGAGAAATTTTGACGCTGGTGGAGCCGAAAGCAAGTGGATAATTACATTAAAGGCAGATATAATGGAATAATAACATTTCGAGTTTGTAAGCGACAGCCACGTCACTGTTTCCAGCTCGATGTATGGCACGTTACAATGAGAATAAGAATAATAATAATTAAACTAAAACAACAAGTTGAGAGAGACACAGAAATTAATGTAGCGATTGAACTCGCCGAAAATAATGTTTTATTCATCAGAATCAGAATACCCTGGACCACATACACGATTTTCAATGTGCTGACTTTCTTTGTGTACTACAAATTGCATCCGGTGTGCAACATGATCTACAGCTGAGCGTAAGGAGTCACATTGGATGTTCATAACATCCCGTTTTATGTTCTCTTTCAAGATTTGAAATCCGTTGTGTATATCCGGGGAGCAAGGTGGCCATGCCGTCGGAAAGAACTGACTGATAACCCTCTAATTACAGTACTGAAATGGTGGCGTAAAAGGCGCTGCACTGAACATACGTTCAATGTGTGGCCGTGCTCCATCCTGCATAAAAATTATGGTGTCCAAACATTGTCTTTGCCGCAATGCAAGAATGACAAAATTTTCCAGCATTCGTCGATAAATCTCTCCAGTAATCCAGCAGGTTATAGGACCTGTCAGGATAATACGCACAAAAAAAAAGTATGGTCCTATTATGAAATCTGCTGTGAAGCCACAACACACGGTTACTTTTGGAGAATGCAGTGGTACTTGCTGGATCGCTTGGGGATGTTCAAATGCCCAAATTCTGCAGTTGTGAGTATTGACCGACCCATTCAGATACAAATGAGCCTCATTACCCCACAATATTCTCCAAGGCCAGTCATTGCCGACCTCCATTCGGGCAAGAAACGTTATCACTAAGGTCATGCCCTTATCATAATCTGTGGTAGTTAGTGCTTGCATACGACTGAATTTATACGGATAGAAGTGAAGCATTTTCGTTAAGATTTTCTAGACTGTACCATAAGTCATGTCAGGTTTGAGAGGTATGGCATGAGCGCTTGGACCAGTACTGGTCCCTGTGTCGTCGAATACCGCAATAGCAACGTCTGTTACTGTCCCTTCTTGCACTGCTTTCCATCCACTGCCAGGTCTAACTCCTAGTGATTCAGTTTCTTCAAACTTCTTAATGACAGCTCTCAGTGCTACAGCTGACATAGGACCTGTATGCAGGTTATGAAGCCTTCTAAATTCCCGAAGGGCCGCTACGGCATTGCACTGTTTAAGGTAAAACAACTTAACAAGTAAAGCATGCTGAGGCAGGGTAGGGTACATATTGAACACAATTCGTCAGTCATTCGAATAACTGCCTGAACGTTCCCAATCCCTTTTAAGTGGAAATGGTGGCGCTGCTCTCACGAACGCACTGTAAAATTTGAATAATCCTTTTTGCCTGCGTTTACTGCAAATACTTGACTGCTTTTGGCTCCTCCAGAGCCAAAATTTCCCCTATCGGCGAATTTTGGTACTACACCTTTTTTTCGCGGAATTCATCTCCCCATGCCTTCGAAAGTCTTAATGTAATATGTGGTATCATTTCGTGGATTAGTTTTAGCTACAGATACCTCTAAAGAGAGAAAATTAATTTATAGCCACCCTATATGATTTCGTTAATATTGCTACTCGTTATTAAAATAAATAAGTAAATAAAAAATTAGATTTTACTTTGTATGAAGATTATGTCTTAAATCTATTTTTTTTTCATTTAGAATATTGTTCATAAACTATTTTCTTTTTTGTATAAAATGAATATTAAAATTATGTTAGGAGAAAAATGTTTATCCTCCATAATCAATAAGCTGAGAATCTCTGTTTCTAGTGTAAATCTATGTTGTGGTTTCATTTTTTTTCGCTTGATAATTAATCAGAAGTAACATTTTATTCTTCCGCTGTGTTCAATTATATTCATGTGTTTATTCATTTATGTTTTTATGATTTTACTTGACACTGGACTGATTACCTGAAACGGCATTTTTTTTAAAAAAAATCGGGATTCTGTTATTTATTTAAAGTTTTAATAATAATAGTAAATCTGATTATAAGCGTATATTTCTTTTTTTATATTATTTCTACCCACTAAAAGTTATTTAAAAACCGATAGTACATTTTTACTGTAGGAGGCTAAAGATTTTTCCCCAATTTTATCAATTTTATATATTTTTTATATTTATTTTTTACATAGTCGGGAAATATTGCACTGAGACTAAACGTGAACTTTTTCATGTCGCCTCAGGCCTCCAATAGGGATGAGGTGATCTCACACCTCAAGACAATCACAACCATCCATGCCCAAGGCAAGATTCAAACCGGAAACCTGTTAGATCGCGGGTATGCTAACCACTTGGACAACCAGTCCGTATTTATTGCTTAGATTATACTAAATAAGGCAACCAACCAGAAGACAAGGTGGCATTTCTCGACTCTTTGTTTTCTTTATTTATTTATTTATTTTGCAAACGAATACATGTCACAAATTAATATGGCCAAATTATTTATCGTACTTTCCTTGTAGGCATAAAACAAAAACAAAAAAAAAAGCCAGTGTATATTTTACAAACCTCATGTATCGTCTGAAAAAGCTACCCACCTATATTAAATAAATAAACTCAACAATGAATTTTTAATTACAGAAAAATAGTTGAGAAACAAAGCTGAATGCATTAATATTAGTTTTATTATTATTGTTAACTATCAAATTTTTTTTTTTAAATAATTAGTTTCATCATTTTATTCAAAAAAAAAAAAATGGTGGGCGGTTTCATCCTTGTGATGAAAGACTAATACTGCTTAATTAACTCTTGCTATAGTCATTCACAGAGTTAAGTATTAAATCCTAATAACACGAAGTAAATAAAAATGGTAAAACTTGCAAAGAAAAAAAAAAGGGACAAGGAAGAAATTTTATTTTATCAAAGAAATATCTACTTCTCTTACCGGAGAGAAAGGGGTTTTAATCTGAATCATTCATTCATTTAGCTTTAAACGTATGAATACTTTGCATCATGATTTAAATCTATACTGCTTTAATTAGTTTACACTCAGAGTTTTGTGGCTCGCCAACAATAATAATATAAAATAGCTTAAGAAAATGGCTTGGTTTTGATTTTAAACATTTTTCACGTCACCAAACGTGTCTCATTGCTAGTAGTCGAAGAAAATGCTAAAGCATAAACCGTTTCTAAAATAAAATAGCTATATTTTCACTTATAAGATAAGAGTATCTATTCTAATCTGAGTCTGATTATTATTATTATTATTAGTAGTAGTAGCATATGAGAAAGAAGCAGATTGTAGGTGTTGACGAGGCAGCGTCTCTTACAATGATGGCACAAGTGGCAACAATGGGCATATCGTTTTAAAAGTAAAATTCTAATTTTTTGAATGTTCTATAATTTAATAATGACAAACGTTGGCGTAAAGTGTTTCGTTTGTGCCATGAATGATCTTCGTCTAGCACACACAATATCGGATGTGACGTAACAATAAAGCTGTAGATATAGTTTCACGGAGGATATGAATGTAGTTATTTTTCTCTACAGCAAAGACATCCGTGTTTTTTTTTTTGCATGAAAGGAATTATGAAACAATTATGAAAAAATTACGACATCTATGTTGCTACATCAGGTGAGGGGTTATCTGATGACTTTTACCTCTTGCTATTACAGCTGCCTTATATGCCAAGTCCATTTCCTAGATAAGCATTCCACCGAAGTCCGTGCTAGCAATTCGCGTGACAGAAAATCAGTAAAACATATAAAAGTTTACTCAGACATGACTCTACTCTAGAAGTTACACGTTTGTTCCGAATTCTGAAAAAAAAAAAAAAAGAATTTTCTTGCAGTAGCTGAATATTCGTGTACTCAGAAGATTGAAATATTAAACCAATAAACAATACATAAAACTTTTAAGTAGATTTTCACTCGTGACAATGTAGTAGACATAAAAACACATCCCATTATAACAAACGTTAAACGAATGAATCAATAAACAACGTAATTAAATCCAAAATGATTGATTTACTCTGAACCAGCATAATGCGTGCATATGCGTAACAAATCATCGATGGCATTTAGATTCGCATTTCTATTGTCATGAAGGTATTTTGCTGAACAACAGGGAATAAAAATGTAAAAATATTAGTTATGCTAATATAACTCAGATTCAAGTTACTCATTTAAAAAATTTATTTTATGATTTTTAAGATACAAATGCTAACCTTCAAAATGAAGTTGTTATCAGCTAAGATATAAGAAGATAAAACAAGTTTAAGTAAAATAGAAAATGGAAAATTTAAATGGACACTTCAAATTTGGTTTGTCACTTTTGAATTGACAGTATATCTCGTGTTCTTCCTGCTCACCCTCACTCCGGTGTATTACTAATACAAGACTTGACACGTTATGAACAAAAATTAAATTTTTTTACGTTCTTATATTTGCAGTTTGAGTCATTTTATTTATTATATTTTATTTAAATCGTATTTAAATAAATATATTACAAATAAAATTTTGACGTTGGACCTTTTAAAAAAAAACACTGCATATCTATTCACATGAAGTGAATAATGTAATAATTTGAAATTATTATATTATACACTCCATGTGAATATAATTATTTGTATATATCATAATTTGTAAATTTATATATAGTCAGACTGCTATTTGATGAAAGTCTGAGCCGAAAGGGGGGCACGAAATATTTAAATTCAGGTGTAATAAATTTAAGAGAAAAATCTTCTCTCAGATATCCAAAATGTGGTCAAGGTTCTAACTCCTCTATGAAAACAGCGTGCAGGCATAGTAGTGACAAGAACTATCCACTGTTTCTCAGAGGTATTTAGAAAGTCAGCAAAGAAATAAGAAAAGAAAAACAAGATATCATCATGAATGAAGAGACATTTTTACCCCTCTCAGATAGGGAGGACCCTTGTAATCAATGGACTTTGAATTCGATATTTCCTATTTTTCTGATTTAGGGTGAGGTTTTAGAATGTTGGAATCTTCTGGATCAATAGTCTCCTGGCAAAAGGGATCATGAGCACCACCAAGGGGAAATATGCACTATCGTTCGTACATACAGCTCATTCTTCTATGTAATTTGTTTAGTCACTCATATCTAAGTAAACATGACTGCCATTTTCGTTTCCTTTCTTCTTCATTTTCCTTAGCCCTTCCAAACCGTTTCAAGAGGTGGTAGCCCTATGCCTCCAGGTGTGTTCTATGACTGTAGATGCATGTATTCACGGGGCTGGTTTTCCTGTTCAGCGGACGAAAAACCTGAGTTTCCGGGTGAACTCCGGAAACTCAGGTTATATATATATATATTGGGGGGGTTTCACCCGGAAACTCAGGTTTATATATATATATATATATATTTATTGAAAAATAAATTTTTCAATAACCGTTTTGTTCTTGGTTTTAGGCCTCTCCAATTTGTCTCCATTTTTCTCTATTGAAAATTTAATGATTCCTGCATTCTACATCCATCTCTACTTGAACATCTTTCTATCTTCTTTGTGGTCACTGAGGCATTCATCTTCCTTCATATTGATTCCACTGAGTGATTGTGTTTGTCCATCAATCGCTCTTCATCCATGCTTTCCCTTCTCCATTTTAATCTTAAAATCTCTCCTTTTTCAACACTTTTGTTTCTTTTCTTGATGGACAAACACAACCACTGAGTGATTGTGTTTGTCCATCAGTCGCTCTTCATCCATGCTTTCCCTTCTCCATTTTAATCTTAAAATCTCTCCTTTTTCAACACTTTTGTTTCTTTTCTTAAATCCTCATTCCTTGTCTTGTACTATGATGTGAAGAATGATTCTCTCCATTATGAGCTCGGTTTTTCTCACGACTTACATATTTGTTTGGTTGCTGGTCATGTCTGTGATCCATATGTCATAATTGGGATGATGCAGTGGTTGAAAAATTAGGCTCTGTTTTCTGGTTTTATTTTACTGCACATGAATGTTTTTTCATGTTGCCAAAAGCCAAGTTGCCGAGCTCAATTCTTCTTTGTATTTCTTAATGGATACTTCTGTTTGCTAACATAAAAGTTCTGCCAGTTGTTGTCGTCTTGTTATTTGTTCTGATGTCTGGTTTATTTCGATATTTGTGGTTATTTTAGTTTTATTTTCCATAGTTTATGTATAATCTTTCTTTATTTGATTTTATATTTAAGTCATTCAGAATTTCTTCCAGTTTTCTTTTATTATTTTCTATCAACACATATCAGCGAATCGTAAATAATCTAGATTTTTCCCTTTAATATTAATCCATCTGCCTCTCCAGTCTTCTTCGCTCACGGCATGTTCTAATACTCCATTGATTAATTAGGGTGAAATAGTCTTCTTGGCGTACTCTTTTATTTATTTGGAATGATCTGCTGTGTTCATTTATAAGGATACTGGCAGTTTCTTTTCCATATATTTTGTTTATGAGCTGTTTTTACTTTTGACTTACTCCATGTATCTATACCCAAGACTCTATTTTTTTAGTTTAGAAAAAACGAAACTAAACTATTACTTAATCGACGTTTTTTCACTCGGCTATGCTACTAATTATATATATTTGGATTTATCCTTTATCCAAGTGTAAGCAAACAAAGTTTGCGCCTGAAGTACTTTCAGAACTCGGGCAACTCGTGGTAAAGGTGGTATAAGTTCTCATCACTTGCCTTAGTATTAAGGAAGATTTATTTATTATTATGGGAGTATTATGAGTGCTTTGCGTTATGAGATACTAAGGCAACTCGTATAGGTAAATATGACTTCTCCATTACTTTCACCATAGTATCACCACCTCTGGGTCTGGCTCCCACTAATGTGCTTTTGCGCAGAAGTGGTCACTTTCCTTTCCTAATATGAGAGGGTCTGATTGTGATAGGTTTTTGCCTGTCTCTGAGTGTAGCCACCGCTGAGATTGTGGCTCTGTCTGGTGGTGTGGTGAGCCTGTCACTGGGTAGAGCCAACGGTGAGATGTTCCTCTCGGTGACGGGGTTAGCCTGTCACTGAGTGGACCTAATGACTTGGACAGTCCTTCGATCACTCGTAGGGAGTGGTCTGTGGGAGCGCCTAATTTTTAGAGCGCTCTTTACTTAAATAGCATCTCATTAAAGGTCGAAACCGGTTTGGGTAGTGACCCTTCCCTTAATGCATAGCATTATACATGTCTGCAAGGAGATGTGCTTTGCATTATAGGATATAATAAGGCAAGTGATGAGAACTTATACCATCTTTACCACAATTCGAGTTGCCCCAGTCCTGAAAGTACTTCAGGCGCAAACCTTGTTTGCTTACACTTGGATAAAGGATAAAACCAAATATATATAATTAGTAAACTATTACTTAATCAATTTCGAAAATAAATTTCGTATCATAAACAATAACATGTTGAGAATTGAAAGTATACATAATTTATCTAGAATCAGGATCTGCTATTTCTACATGATGCAGAATTTAGAATATAACGTGCAATCTAAACATTGCAAGTCTCTATAACCCTATAAACCCATCAAAATACCTGAGTGATAATAAAATAAAAGTTTTTGTAAAGTATAATTTGATAGCCTAAAACATATAAAATATAACAATTTTTCTGAAAAGTTTAATGCGAGTATTTCTCTTTTATTTGAAACATAAAAATACAAAATATCGTTTATTATATACAAAGCTTAATCAAGTTGATTGGATGAAGAACTTGAGAGTTTAGCATAGTGAATGGCAGTGCTGTAGCCAAAATGAAGGTTTAAATGAGGCTCGGTTATTGCTGTTAACCCGCCGATCAGAGCTTATAGCTCAATAACACCTCATTCATACATTTCTTCTACAGATAAAGGGCAAAATGAAAAGCATTCTTGCTTCACCCATCTAGCCAAAAAAAAAAAAAAAGAAAAAGAAAACGAGAGAAATACTAATTTAATTTATTTATCTGCTTTCAAATAAGCAGACTGTCACCTCGCGCTTCAAGCTTCTAATTAGTTGATGAAAGAATTGAAATTTCATAACCTCTTTTTAGATTTATTAGATTTAAAGAAAACTTTTAAACACTGATAACTAAAGACATCGACTTCTGTCTTTGACAGAACTATTTAATAAACTTATATGAATAAGTGGAATTTAGGCCAGTTGAATATGAAAGGTAGCTAATACTTTAGATGAAAGCCTCTTTACGGACATTGGCAATGTATGAAGAGTTTGTAAATACCCAGAGAACAGAATTCACATCGCAAAAAAAAATATTTTTTTTTGGATGGAATTTTAAGCTGTTCAAAAATGAACTGTATAGAAATAATAATGTTTACGATTGTTACACTTTTCTCGTGTTTTCTCGTTTTCGCTTAATTTTCTCCAAGTTTTTTTCGTGATATAAAAACAGAACACATTTTTATGCAACTATCAAATTACTTGAAAAATGTGTAGATTATTGTTTACAGCCTACAGTTTCAACAGTATCGTTTAAAAGTATAATGCTGTATAATATAGTGATTTTTAAATCTAATTTAGGCAATGAAAGAAAAAAATGCTCGCTTTTTAAAATACTCTTCTTTATATGATATAACAGTGTCCTTTTACTTTATAGAAAAGCTTCATCATCATGTTTCTTACCTACTAATCTATTTTTCGGATATACGCAGTTGCCAGATTGAATGAAAGAAATAGAAAACAAAATGAAGAAATATGAAGAAAAAAAAAGGAATACGCAGTATTCATGTAAGGAATGAAAAAAAAAAAACTTTCTTTAGAAATTTATTGCAATAGCTTCCTTCGCTTTCACATATTAGATACTAAGAAATGCCAGAGCGTCACGTTTTGCAAGAAATGAATTTAAAAAAAATACGGTTGACAGAAAAACGTATCGCGCATTTCCTGTTGATCATCAGTAGCAGTAAAAATTCGATAACAATTATTATAATAAAAAATCGTGCCAGAACTACACCTCAACGTATAATACAAAAGAAACATATCGGTCTACTTCTTTAGCATCACAACATAGTTTCGCCGAATATTATTGTTATTAACCTTAAACCCATTCACATTGGATGCACTCGCCACTTCAACAGGCAAACTGTTCGTCTCACTCAAAACTCTGGGAGAGAATAATTTAGCTCTCACCTCTATCTTAACTGAATATAAACTCAAGTTCCACGGACATCTCCTTATCCTCTCCACACTTTCCTTATAACAAACAAATCCGGCAACCGATATCCTCTATCCTCTATCGGTTGCTGGTATACCGATATACTTAATTTTTATGAAGGGGTAAGAAGGAAAAGCTCTCTCAACTAGTTCAATATTAGTAAATGGGAAGAGGTATTTGAGTCACTGAGCTGTTCGTATTCCTCTCTGACATCTACTCAGAAGGTAATAAGATGCTTTCTTTCAAAATCAGAATTTAAAGAAGAATCGGTTGACAGTTCTATTAACTGCTCTTTTTCATTGATTCATAGTTTATCTTCTTTGAAGAATTCTTCTTTGAAGGGAGTTCATTGATTGTTAACATTTATTATTCCATAAGTAACGTTTTTGCATTTTGTTTACTTGTTTTTCCGCCATTACTGATTATTTTTCGTGTACCCCCCCTCCCCCTGAACGGCCCAGCAGGTACCCCCCGGGGTACGCCTACCACCGGTTGGGAACCGATGCCTTAGATTAAAGTCTGTATACGAATATGCGGCAATGTATAAAACGTTTGTAAGTACCCAGAGAGCAGGATTCGCCTCTCTGAAAAATAAAAAAAAAAGGACTTCGTTAACCAGGGATTCACTTTCACTGATTATCGATGTAAATTATTAAAGGAATATTTATGATATATAAAATACAAAAAGCTTCTTTGGTTGGTAGGGAATTCTTGGAACAATATAATTATTAGCGTTCACTTAATTTACACATAACTTCCTTAGATCATAAGAGATTGAAACAATAAATAATAAAATACATTTTTAACGTTTTTCTTTATTCGTCAAAACCCTATTTAACATTTATTTATGCTCGATCTAATTATCTGTTAATTTCTCATTTGATGAAAGGACGCAAGTGTTTGTAATAAATCATTTAGAATATAATATAACTTTAGCATTATCTTTGAAAATTTCTGTAATTTTAAAAAGCCATATATTTTACTTTGTTACCATATATTGTTATCAATAAATTATCATTCTAAAAGTTATATATTTATAATATATAAAAATAAAATAAAATAAATCAAAAAACAAGCGATATTGTATATTTTAAGAATTATACACCCCTTCAGAAACTTCATGCTTACCTTTGGTTCAAAATTTCCAATTCACTCGTTTAATATGTAATAACCATCCCATATAGGAAACGTATACATTCGATGCAAATCGGTTTTATTTTTTGGATGGAGTATTAAAGTTCTTCAAAAATGAAGGGTGTAGGAATAATAATGGCTATGAGTCTTACATTTTTCGCATGTTTTCTGGTTTGCCTTTACTTTTCTCCAAGTTTTTTTCGTGATATAAAAGCAGAACACATTTTTATGCAACTGGCAAATTACTTGGAAAATGTGTAGATTATTGTTTAAAACCTACAGTATCAACAGTATTGTTTAAAAGTATAATATAGTGATTTTTAACTGTAATTTAGGCAATGAAAGAAAAAAAAATTAAAAAAAAAACAATTCGTTGTATGATAAAACAGTGCCCTTTCTTTTAGAGACAAGCTTCATCATCATGTTTCTGACCTAATAATCTATATCTCGCACATAAGCATTTGCGAGATTGAATGAAAGAAATAGAAAAGAAGAAGAAAAATATGAAAAAAAAGAAAGAAATACGCAGGATTCTTGTAATTTCTTTCTTTAGCAAGCTATTGCAACAGCTTTCTTTGCTTTCACATATCAGATACTAAGAAATGCCAGAGCGTCACATTTTACGTCATATTCTTGCTCCACGCTTTGATAAACAGCTTCGAGAAAAGAAAAACGCCTCGCGTATTTCCTCTCGATCGTCAGTAGTAGTAAAAATAACAATTAATAAAATATAATTGTTATAATTATTAAAAATTAATAATTATAACAATTATTATACTAAAAATGCTTGCCAGAACTACACCTCAGTGTATACTACAAAAGAAACATATCGGTCTACTTCTTTAGTATCACAACATAGTTTTACCGAATATTAATATTGTTATTAACCTGTTATCAAAAGGTTTTTGTTAAATGAATAAAACTGATGCAATGAGAGATTTACACTATTTGAAACATTTCTCTATTATTTGCTTTAATAGAGTGGAGAGCTATATATATATATATATATATATATATATATATATATATATATATATATATATATATATATATATATATATATATATATATATATATATATATATTAGGATAACCAAGCAATTTTATATGCTTGGTTATTTTAGCTCCTAATCCCAAGTACGCAAACAATTAAGTTTGCGCCTGAAACAAAGTTCAAGTCTAAAGATGGTACAACACCATCTGTTGTACTAACAGATGGTGTTGTACTGTTAAAATCAACTAACGCCTTTTATTCCCTTATGGGGAGTAGGCGAGCGAGGCCTTTATACCCTATCTAGCTTTTTGAGAGTGAGTGGGCAGTTCAATCTCCACCGGTAGCCAATCAGAGATAGTTGGCCAATGTCTATCACTAATTACAGCAGCCACCGATCAAGGGGCTGGCAAACAAGTGCTGCCATCTGTTGGTACCTAACCCTAACAAAATATGTCACTGTCTGCAATAATGTGGGTACTACGGTCGATTTTCTTGAGTTTACGGGAAGAAAAACCAGAGTGTCCGGGAGGAAAAACCTGTTTGCCCGTTCCAGAGATCGACTAACTCGCTAACCGGTCGAAGAAAGGCTTAAAAAAGTTTCTCCAGTCAGCGACTAGACTTGAACTTAAATCTAACTTCGAGCAACCAAGCGCTACTTCCACTGAGCGCTACACAGGCTAATTTAAAATTATTGAAATTAAAATAATAAAATTATGTAAAATTAATCAAAAATTTAAAATGAGTTGTCCTATTCAAAAAAACACCATTATCGTTTGTTACATTGCCTTTATTATATTCAGTAGTCATAATTTTTAATTTAATTTGTCCATGTATCCACTCAAATATTAATTTGTTATTTTCTTCATTTTCTTCTTTCTGTTGAAACTCAATTATTAATCAAATTCTTCGTGTAGCAGAAATTCATGTTATATTTCTATGGAGCAGTGTTCCAGTATTCTTGTTTATTTTTCCGTATCTCACTGTTCACTCCGCATCATTTTATATTCTTCACATATTGATGTGTATAATTTATCTTGTAGAAGTCAGTGAAATTCGGAAATTCTTTCTTTCACAAAAGTTTCACTCCTTTAGTTAGTTTTGTGATAATTGTTCACTTCTCCAAATGCTCCTTTTGCTTATGACATCTTTAGAAGATGTCTATTTTCCTTCTAAGTTCGTTTGCTTGTTCTTGTTTTTTGTTTTTATTTTTTCAGTTTTCTTTTCCTTTTCTCCCCCCCCCTCTATATTTTGTAATTTCTTGTATCTTGTAATTTCTTTTTCAAGTAATGCTATTCTGAATTTAATTTTTCTCTGTAACTGCATTTTAATTTATTATTTGATCTCTTCTGTATTTTTAAAAATACGTACACGTTCAGCGTCATATCTTATGTCTGCTAATAGTGGTGTGTATGGTAATAAATTACAGATTTTTACTTTCTGGTATTCTCCCATGTTATTTCATTGTGTATTTTATGATCAAAGAATGTATTATTTATTGTTACTTACCTGTACAAAGTTTAGCAGAATTTTTGCCATATTTGTGAATTATTTTTTATGTCTGTTGATTATGTTTGCTTTCCCACTGTTAGAGGGCGCAATGATCTAGTCCTGAAACTTCTTCCTAATAGAAAAACATGCAGTACATTAGAAACGTAATAATTTCAACCATTTCTGAATGTAATACATAAATTTCAGATGCATTTTATTGTACGCCTTTCAAATTTTATTTAATTTTCGCGATTTATTCATATTTAATTACAATGGCATAGTGATGCTACACAATCGTATCATTAAAAGTTGAAAAAGAATCGAAAAAGTTAAAGAAACGTTTTATATCTATATCTATGTAAGCAGTTGGCCTATTTGCAGCATGAAAAACTAGAGGTCATGTACTCTTTACCTAAAATGCATTAGATCACGAGGTTTTCATTGAAAAATTAAAACATTTTCAACAATAAAGTATTATTATTTGACCAGAAACAATCGTCTATGTTTTAGTGTAATAAGGTACCCGTATGTCACTTCAACAATACGTTTCGTAGAAGTACGTTTTCCAGTGAATAATAATTCCTTTCGCCAAACTGTTTCCATTGCAGATTTCTTCATCTTCACACAGCTGTAACGGTATAAACATGCTTTTCTTTAAACCTTGCAATACTATTGGATTATTTGCACAGCTGCTTTGATTGTTCGTATTGAGGGACATATACCGACCTTGTTAGTGGCTTTTCATCAAATACAATTAAAAGAAAAAAAAAATACTCCATGATATAAAAGGCAAATCTAAACACTTTTCTTATCTGAAAGGCACATACGTTCAGAAACTTTGGCAGAATGAAGACGATAATAACGGTTTTTCTTATTCTGCTGATGAACATTCTCGGAACAAAACCCGTCCAGAGTACGGAAATGGAATCAGCAACTGAGGTCACTGAAGTGGATGGTAATTCCATAAACGTTGACGATATCAGTGAGTAATCTTTCAGTTTACTATTGCACTAAACGAAACCGTAAATTTTCAGTTATATATAATTTCATGTTATAGTAGAGGGTTATAGAAATTTAGAGACTAAGCAATTTATCGAAATATAATCTACTAAATTTCATAAAAATACAATAAAATTAATAAAAGTACAAAATATAGCTATTCCTTTCAGATTTGTATTTGGATGGTTAGTAAATATCAAAATTATAATTTTAAATAAATATTGTATTATATTATTTATTACTTTTAATAATTTATTTTCACAACTATTTGCTAATCGCATACTCTGAATCGTTTGGTTTCTGATTGTTATTGTATGTCTCATCGGAAATGATGACGCAACAATAAATGCATAATATAAAATATAGATGTAACTAGTCGCTAGCTAGCAAAATTCAATGTCTACAGGCGAAAGGGAGAGCTCATTTCTAGAGTGTCTATAATAAATGTTGGTTGCATATAAGAAATTTTTAGTGGAAGTTAAAATTAATAGATAAGAATATATTTTCTATAGAAAACTTTTCTTTATAATGCGTGTTCATTGAGTTTTTATAAAAGATGTTTATAGTTTCTCGACAGAACTTTTCAAAACACTAAAAATCGACGTAAAGCTCTTTATATCTTCTAAAGTTACTTAGAAGATATAAATTTACTTAGAAGATATAAATATAAATATAAAGTTATTTATATTTTTTCTTATTTATTAATATTTTATATGAAAAAAAAACAAACTCCATAACCGCGTTGAGCATATATCCTTTAGCGAGAGAGGTTACGTAACTCAGACCGTAATTCTACTGCTCTTTGGATCGAGAAATCAGCGTTCGAATCTCGTTTAACTCCCCACAACATTTAAAGGGTTTTTAAATATTTTTAAGACCAATTATATGAAGAGCCAAAGGTTTCAATTCGGCGACATGAACTTATTTAAGTTAAGGGATATTACACCCCATATTGTTTCTTAGCCGAATAAGAAACTCAAAGAGTTTCATGCCGAATATAGAAACTATATAATGTTCGGCAATTCCAAGCGTAAGCAAATACATGAATACTGCAGCATCTCACCCATTTGGTAGTGCAAACTGAGGCAACTCATACAGAGGGTGGGGCAAGCTCCGATCACCCTACTCACTGATGAGACCTCAATAAAGGTTGAAACCGGTCTGGGTAGTGACCTTCTCTCATAATGTAGAACAGTAATACAGCTCCTAGGATCTGGGTTTCACGTTATGGGTAAATACCAAGAATAGTGATCGGAGCAAATGGGTCAGGTGCTGCTATCCAGCTATTTTCTTACGCTTGGAATCGCCGAACTTTATATAGTTTCTATATTCGGCATGAAACTCTTTGAGTTTCTTATTCGGCTAAGAAACAATATGGGATGCAATATCCCTAAACGTAAATATTTTTAAGACTTTACCAAACAAAACACCAAACGTTTTATGCAGATTATTGAATTAAGCTAAATTTTTAGCTTAATCCGATCTGACTGCTCCTTTTACAAATGATATTCAATGATCGGAGAATAATGTCAAGTACTTGGTTGCATTGTAGAAATGAAAACACAGAGCTTATTTAATGATTTCATGTTATTTTTCTGTTGTCACCATAGCAACCCCTCGCAAAAAATTAATTGTTATTTGTATTTTTGTAGCCAGTATATGCGATAAAGAAGCCGGAATGAATGCAACGGTATGTGGTTCGTATTTCTCTCTCTGTCACACACACACACACACACACACACACACACACACACACACACACACACACACACACACACACACACACACACACACACACACACACACACACACGCACACGCACACGCACACGCACGCGCACGCGCACGCACACGCACACACACACACACACACACACACACACACACACACACACACACACACACACACACACACACACACACACACACACACACACACACACACACACACACACAGACGCTCGTCCGTGTACTAATGGACATATTTCAATTACAGATTGGTCAAGAATATATGAAATGCTACAATGAATGTTGCAAGGAAGGACATGATTGCAAAACACTACAGAAGCCAGTGAATGAGAATGATGAAAAGGCTCAAGAAGAAATGGTATGAGGATGGTTTCATTAATCTTTGTTCTTTTTTATCATCAAATTATTTTAAATGTGATTTTCTAAATACAAAGTCCCAATGAAAATGATCCGAACGTGTTGCGTTGTTTGAAAATATCTACGGACATAATTCATTTTTGATTAAATACCTGCAACCAGTTGCAATAACCTTGGTTCAGTTCCGTGAGTTAGCTAATCGTATAAGTAAGTAGCATATTTGGTAGCATTGAAACACGTGCATTGTAAGCTATGTATTCAGAGAGAATTTGGATAATTTGTCGAGTTGATGCTGTCCTCCTTTCAGAGACTTTAGTTTCTCTCTGTGGTAAACCACCACGATAATACCATTCATTATAATAAGTCTGATTATCTGTAGATTAAGAGACAACAATATCGTTTTAATCTTATTGTTGTATCTCATTATTGATTAAGAGACAACAATAAGGTTAAAACAATATTATGACAATGCATAGGCCAGAAGTTTTGAATACATTATTTGTAATAATCAGAATTACACTATTCAACATCTTCTTCTTCTTCTTCTTCTTCTCTTCCGTCTAAGACGGGTTGAGTCCTCTCTTGAGCAGGATCTTCCAGTCTTCTCTATTCCTTGCTGTTCAAAAAAGTTCCTTATATGTTCTGCATACCGAGATTTTCTTTATTAATTTCAGCCAGGTAATTCTTGGTCTTCCAGGTCTTCTTTTTTCAGTTGGAAAAGTATTGATTAGGATGTTAGGAAGTCTGTCTGCATCCATGCGTACAGTGTGTCCAAACCATCTCAGTTGTTGTTTTCTAATTTTTTCTATTATTGTATTTTTATACAAAAGTTCTTGTCGACTGTGATGTTTGTTTTCTTTTCTATCCAGCTTGTTCTAGTTATTTTTCTTAAGCATTTCATTTCAAATGACAGCAGTTTTTTCTCCTCTCTTTTTTTAACTGTTCCACGCTTCTGCTCCATAGATGACTGTTGGTATAATTATTGCTTCATATAATTTGATTTTGGCTTATTTAGATATCTTGTTTGTTTTCCAGATATTCTGTAGTTTTCCCATGTTGGTCCATCCTATCGCTATTCTGTGTTTGATTGTTTCAGTTCATCTATTGTTTCTGTTAGTTTTGATCCAAGGTATATGAAGTTGTCTACTTGTTCTATTTGTTCTCCGTTTAGGGTGGCTGAGAGGGTAGTTCTGTTCCTCCCTATTTTCATCACTTTTGTCTTTTGTATATTTATTGTCATGTCATATGTTTTATAGGTTTCGTTTAGCTTGTTGATCAACTTTTGTAGTTCATTTGGGGTTCTTGCAAGAAGGATGAGATCATTTGCATATGTGATATTATTTATGTTTAAACCGTTGACATTGATTCCAGGCTCATTGTCTATTGCTTTCTTTACAACTTCTTCTAGATATATGTTGAATAGGCATGGGGATAATGGGCATCCTTGCATTACTCCATTTTGGATCTCTATGGGTTCTGTTGTGAGTGTGTCCTTTTTAATTATTGCATTTGTCTTAGAGTAATATTTTATCAGAAACTGTATTATATATTTGTCTATTGCTTTTTCTAGTAGAATTTTAAGAAGGATTTCTCTGTTGATGTTATCGAAAGCTTGTTTAAAGTCCACAAAACAACAATATAGTTCTTTATGGTCTTCCCAGCTGAGCTCTGCTAGTTGGTGCAATGTGAAAATTTGGTGTATTGTTGAATAGTTTCCTCGGAAACCAGCTTATTGTATGAATATCATTTCTTCATAGGTGTTTTTTAATCTATTTTGTATAATTCTTATGAATATTTTATAGGTGTGAGGGAGTAAATTGGGTCTGTAATTTCTGCAGTCTCTTTTGTCTCCTTTCTTGTATATTGGGATGATCTTTCCAGTTTTCCAGTCATCTGGGATCTCTCCTGTTTGTAGTATTTTATTGAATAGGGTTGTTAAATATTCTATTGATATGCTGCCTCCATATGACCACAGTTCAGTAGGGATAGTATCAATGCCTGGTGCTTTATTGTTTTTCATCTGTTTTATTGCGTATCTAACTTCTTCTTGTAAAATTTTTGGGTGATCATTATTTTCTTCTATTTTTGGCATTGTAGCTTTGTTTCCTTGGTGGAAGATAGTCTTAAAATGGTTTGAACAGATTTTTCTTATATATTCAATATTCCCGGTTTCAGTCATCTTGTTGTTTATCATTGTTATTGCTTTTGCTGAAAATTCCTTTGTAATTTCTCTTACAGTATCATGGAAGATTTTTAGGTTGTTTTGTTGGTATACTTCTTGGCATTTCTTAGCTTTTTTTTCTAACGATTTTTCTTTGGCTTTTTTGCATAGGTTATCAACTTTATTTTTTAGTGCTCTGTATTTTTCTCTATTCTCTTCATTGTTTTGTTGGTTTACAAGTATCTTGGCCTCTCTTTTCTCTTCTATGGTAGCTATTCAACATAATGCACATCAATGTTCTTCTTCTTATTCTTCTAGCATTCTTCTTTCTTCTTCTAGAGCACAAATTATTCTCAAATATCTCTGTTTTAAATTTCAACCTTATTCTTCAATGCTTCTTCTATTCATTAATCTATTCGACATTTACTTGTTCAGGTTATTATCGTCCATCAACTTATGTGTTATTGTAACTTTTCCCTGTATAATAAAATAATAATGATAACAATAATAATCAATATTTTTTTATATTTCAAAATTAAAGTTTTTCTTAAATATTTATATACGAAAAACGATAACATGAACAAATTAAATATTTTCCTTTTTTTTTTTGCAGATAAAGAAGATGGCCAACGTAATTATCTCTTTGGATTTATTAAATAGTGTTTCATTTCTTTCATTTATTGTATATTAATTGAATAATTTTTTTCATTGAACTCAGAAGAATTGAAATTTCACTAAAACATTTTGCTTTTTTTTTCAGTTCAATAAATGCGTAATGGTAAGAATATTTTTTTTTTGTTTATTTCATTAATATATTATGCTACTTTAAAAATAATGCAATCCTTTCTTTAGCTTTAATTCAATTCAAATTAAATATTTAAATATATAATAATGTATTCAATGATTATTCAGTATAACGTTTAGTATATAAAATGAAGAAACTCACAAACAAAATAACCTACGCAAAAGGTCGAATAATAATTACATTATATCAGTAATACAAACTTAATAGGGAAATTGTTGTTAATGAGGTATCAAAGACTGCTTATACGAAGACTGCATATAACCAGAGAAAGAGCATATTGCTCTTTCATGGCAAAAGAGTGGTTTGCGCAATATGACATATTGCTCAACCCACTGTTTTTATTAAGGAGAGTATACAAGCTAGATTAGTACTGGTTATGGGGATATTCGTCTTTTTCGTAAGATATATTCGCTTTTAAAACCACCGAAACGGCCACACGGGTGAAATATATCATAATTTATACCGAAATACATCATATTTCGTATCCATATTATTTCGTAACATCCAAGAGTTCTATTGACTTCAATGAACACTTCGCATCCATGTACTTATGGACGTATACACGTTCACACACACACACACACACACACACGTCTTGAAGTATACACGTCAAAGCCTGTACGGTGGCTAAATACATCTGTTTCCTGTTAAGAGATATTTCAGAATATTCATCTAAACTATATGGCTTTCAGGAATTTATAAAAGTGTCATTCGTTTTGCAGGGAAAAGTGTCCCCTAAATGCAAAGAGGCACATGAGAAATTTGATGTGAGTAATTTGGGTTATACTTTACTCTGTTTAATTTATTTCATTTATGCAGTTTGAAATGTTGATCATAAAATCGATGAACATGAATACGCACATATTTTTTATGATATGAAGCTTACCTTATTATATTATCAGATATAATTAAATTACTGTTCAGTTTTTTTTATGTAATAATATAAGTTTGATTTAAATTGTATTTAAATATAATCAGTTTAATAAATTTAATAAAAAGTTCAAAATGAGAGCATAGATGGTTAGCAACACTAATATAACAATATATTTCGATATTTAGCTACTGTTCTCGTGAACCATTTCATTTTTAAGACAATGAAATTTATCAGTCTATTGTTGAAATTGCTGCTATGAGTGATTGTTATCCGTGATTAGTTTACCCTTTAATGCAATAGATTATACAGTACTTGAATTCAGTATGGTTGATAATCAATAAGAAAAACAAATTCACACAATGGTGGTTACCCTCATTCAAACTCTCATATTTTAAATAATTTCATACCTTGTGTATCCAACAATTCAAAGAAATTTAACATTCACCACATTACGAATATGAAGAATTTTGTTTATTCAATAAATTATAATGTTAATTCACTCTTCTGTGTTTGTTACTAGGAATGTTTCCAGAGAGAATGGGAAAAGGCTGAAAACGGGAAGAACGAAAAAATGAAACAGAATCGTAAAAATTAAAGAAAACACAAAGCAAGACGTGTAGCAGAATTCATATCCTAAGAGGAAGCTGGTGTAGCTGCAATAAGAAACATAAATGAAGCAATTAAGAAATACTAAACTTTCGAAAATGTTATATTTATGTTTATTTATGTTAAATTTATTTATGTTTCCAATAAATAACAATATCATAAAATCAATTTTACTGTAGATCAAATGGTATAATAAAATTACAAAAATAATAACTAGCACTTCTCATTATAAAAATTTATGCCTTATTACTAAACTAATGAAAGAAGAGGTGTTTGTCAAACCTAATACATTTCAGTTAAGAAATAAAAAAATCTCAAAATCTTTATGAGCATTCTGGTTATCTGTTATATATTTTAATGAACCTAGCATGTGCACACATACACACACGCGCGCGCGCGAGCGTGCTTGCGTGCGTGTGTGATGATAAACTAGGAGGAAAATCATTATTGGCTAGAATTTTGCAACCTTTTAATCGATCCTTGACAAGACATGTAGAATTTTCTTCTGCGAATATACTTGCGGTTTTAATCCTAATCCTCAGTAAAATCGATCTTTGGAAATACATTTAATTACATGGGAAATGAACACCAGTTAGGAAAAATGGGACCTCTTCTCTAGCACGCTGTAAGATTGCACTCAACTGCAGCGATGATGATGATAGGTGGATATTAGTTGCCAATCGATTTTTTTTTTAAATTATAACCTACTGTCATGACATAGTATTAAAAGAATTCTTAAACGTAAATCACATCAAGAATGATTTCGATAACGTTTTTGTCTTAAGTTAACCATATAAAAATATCAATTTCTTACATCCGTAGATTTCTTTTTTTCATAGATTTCATAGATCACTTATTTTGAATTTGGGTTGCAAGTTTAGGGATTATGCGTAAAAAAAAGGGAAAAAATCAATTTAAAGAAAATGAACAAATTAGAAATTTTTACATATATAAAAAAATTAATTCGCAGTTCTGTGTTAGAAAAATTTTGTGTAATCGATGGGCGATGTTAACTCTATAAGTATATTCGCAAATTTACAGTTCATCAAGAAAATCTTATTCTCCAAGAATAATACAAATCATTCTACATTGATGCATATTTACATAATATATTATATCTATATTTAGGAAATAAAGACACACATTTCAGCGATAAATATGGCTTTATTAAAATGTTGTAGTACTCTATTTTCAGTAGCCTCCTTTTTTAAAAAAAACAAGACTGGAATAATTATACTACATGGGAAAAGAAATGGAATCCACTGAGATTCCATTTCTTTGATTGGTGATTTCGAGTAAGCCAGTTGAAGTCTTTTGACTAAACTAAATGACATAATAATACTTAGCATCAACAATAAATCTTGCAATTTATAGGAAGAAATATTATCTGAATGATTTCAAAATTATAAAAACTTTATGCCTAAATAAAACGTACGCAGTCGGAAGGATATATTTTTTGCGTGTATACATATGAACACAATACTTGCCATATATGCCATTTCAGAATATGTTTACCATAGCGTTTTTCAACAGCGTTTCATTTAATACAATCTCATTTATATATTATCTCCTCTGCAATTCAAACAAAGATTAAATGGTTTTTTTATCATTTTATCACTTGTGTGCATATGGAAGTGCACCTTTCTGTTCGTAGATAAGGAACACTTTCGCGTCTCGGAGTTAGAGTCTTAATGGACTCGATAACATGCTGAATACATAATTCTGGACGTTTTTTTTTTGTACAAAAAAAATATCTACGACTATATCAGAGATCCCAGCACAACCATTTTTCCCTTCGTGCTTGCGTTATGTTCAGACCTATTAAGATATATATTCATTTCCTCGCTCGTGAACGAGGGAATGAACACGTTTTGCATATTTCGTCTACGAGCACACGCACTCACTGACAATGGATACTACGGAATAATGATACTTCGGAACTTGTTAAAAATTGTGTACGACGTAAGCATAAGCGTAAAACAGGATGAAGCTTGTGTCCAGCTGTATTTATTATTTTTTTTATTTTCAGATGCTGCCACTGCTTAGAAAGCGTCCACAGTACTTTTAAATTGAATTCTACACGAAGAAGGTTTTATTACACTTGCTTGAAAATCCCTCTAAATACCATTCCCAAAATTTTTGAAATGTAGAAAAAAAAAGATTAAACAACGATTTGTCTGTACTTGGGTTTTTCATCCCGCGTACAGACAAATCGACCTTCAGAACACACGCAATTTCCAGACAAAAAATACTGTTGTTGGTGATGATGGGCGGTAGATGGCTATGAAGGTAGTAGTGTCGTGTTAAGAGAATTAAGTAATAGCGGAGAGGATGAGATGCATTTAGTGAAGTAGAGTGCCCTCTAGCGACGAATCCTTGGACTCTCTGGGGATGTCACGTAATAAATTAATTACAAATATGGTATAGAAATCGGAGAATGAAAAAAAATCTTCTTTGGCAAATTTTCAATTATATTAAAAGACGTACTAAAGAATGCCGTGATTATACAGAAGATTATACCTACTGTTGTTTTCACGTATAGATGCTCCGTAACTTAGTCGGTATAGGCGAAGTCTCTTTGGTTGGAAACATGGTTCGAATCCCATCTAGAATGCGAGTAAGGGCATTTCAACTAAAGGTGAGTTAGCCGGTCCCATACGGTGGTGGAAGAGTTTTGTCCCTGGAAACTGGAGTTTTTCGTACCGGAATCAGGCAAACTGGACAGTAGAAAACTATTTTCTAAACAAAGAATATATATAGGGTTTATCACCTTATTCTGGAGTTATGGTTTCGAAATCCACGGATATTTGGAACTTTGGAAGGCCGTGGGAGCTTTAAGTGCCTGCTGGAGCCACTGATGATTTTTTTTTACGAATGACGACATTAAACTACTGATCATGATGACTACTTTAACGTTATTAAACTAAACTGTGCAAATTAACATATATTCAACAATTATTTTACTTAGAAAGCTATGAAACTGTTTCAAAAGTTAAAACATTCCCATAAGTTCGACGAATATTTTTTGCATATAACAGTGAACTTTTTTCTTATATCAGACAGGCAACCTTTTCTTCATATACCTTTAGTTCCACCACTATAATTAACTCAGAGCAACCTAGCTAATAAAGTATCGTAATTATTATTTTTTATAACGTACAATACAGTTACTTGTGAAAACGAAATCGGTTAGAATCACAATATATGAATGCCAACTACTTTGAGCCAGTTGAGTATATTGTGCCAATAAAGTCAAAGTGTGTTCCTCATCGGCCACCGTATTTTCTTCCAGATTGTTATTAATTAATTAATTGTTGTTTATCTTCGCAATAATTTTAGTGTAACGAGGAGTAATATTCAATTGAAATTAAAATCAAATTTATCTTTCGATTTTACAGTTTTAAAAAAAAAAGCTTGCCTCGATGTGGATTCTTATCAATCTCTGTATGCCGGATAACTGCTTTTCTTGGGAACTAGATCTAAAAACGTTCCCCTCCCCATGGATTTACGACCTTAAGTAAAGCAACATCTAACAGCATATATTCTATAAGATTTTATTGAAATACAGACAATAAATACCATAGATAGCTAATAATATATCATTAGGTGGAAGGGAAATTCTGGTATTTTTATGCTAAATAATATGAATGGAGTTACCAATAAATATATTTGTTTGTAACTGAGTGAACTCTTAGCTACTGCTTAATGTTTTGATTTTGGGAACACGTTTTACGACACATTATCAACGATCACTAAATTCATCTGAATGTTCTGACTGTCTTAGTTACAAATATCACTATCTAACAAAGCTCATGAGAATCCATATCATTGCCGCCAACTAAATGGCACACTTACATCTCAGACTATGGGCATGAATCACTTACTGCAGCTTGACCACACTCTTGACCTCATAGGAGGTTAACAACATCCCATAAAATTCGAGTTTTAAAATATTCTTTGTATAAGCAAAATAATACCTAATACAGAAACAGCTATAATATTATTGAAACATTTGTAAAAATGCATACAGGTACTTTTCAGAAAAATTACGTAAGCTATCGTTCCTTTCAGCTACATATTATAACAGGAAATTTTTTCCCAGAGAATTAAGAAAAAATCTGCTAGCCTATAGTTTTCATTTGCACAATATGCCTCGTAGAACCTGTTGATTCATCACTATTCTTTGAATTTACTTGCGCAGCTGCTGTATCCTGTCTCTGAAGAATGCATCCTTTCTTTTGTGCCATAACCAATGCAGCCATCTCGGGCAAAGTCATTAAAAAATAAAATTGTAATATTCAACGTGTTAAACATATTATTGGAAAATGGAAAAGATTAACGTGAACTCGACAACCTAATTAAGTAATACTTAGTCCTTTACATAGCGAAAGTTATCATAAAACTGTTTAAAATCGGATATTATTTAACAAATATATTTGACTTCTAGAATTTTAAGAGGAATTTGAATACATAAAGTGTAACTTAACATTAATTCCAGTTTTATTTATCTGAAATTTCTCGGCTTGTGCTTCCCAATTCTAATTCGATTAATAATTGAAATTTCGGCTAATAGCAAGTTGATATTATCGCGAAATTCAGTAGAGGCACCCTGCCTTTTTATATTTTATTATAAACTCTTTATAAACTCATCTCATATTTTCCTTCATTCATACTATAACGATCGATTAACGATTGACTGATTTCGATCGTTCTTTGTCCGATATAACGCATATAGTTCATTTGTTTTAGGCAATTGTCATCGCCTACTTTTCATCACCTAAATGTATTAGGTCGGTTATCGGCCTCTCTCGCATTTAAAGCGCCAGTACGTGCCGTTGCAGGTTCTTACGTTTTTTATTCGTTTACTAACAAGCGAGAGCGGTGAGCGCTCCGATTCTGATCTGCGCACCGCTTTGAATAATAGGCTATATCTTCGGGAATTTTTCGAATTTCTTGATAAAAAGTTAGCAACAGATTTTTAAAAGTACATACTTTTAGAAACTAATATTAAAAAATCGATGTTTTTGATCCTCTAAATAGTACTGCCTACTAAAAACGAACAAAAACTTACAAATTAGCAAAAAGAAATTGCCATAGAGGAAAAACCTGACGTGACAGAGAAAAATGGGTTTGATATTTGAAATCAGCGCTTTTTTTTTCAGGAAGAGAGCATGACAAATGTAAGTATTGTTCTTCTTTCTGGGTTTTTTTTTGTCTATTACGTTTTCTTGGCATATTCAACATATCTTAGAGTTGAAGAACATATATATTTGACTTTCTTTTTTTCTTTTGTTTTTTTCCAGATACATATGTGCTCAGTCGTAAGTATTCGATTTCATAATTCTTCAATATGTTATAGTCTAGAATATTTAATTTAATATCGATGAGAATTTTATTTCTGTGTTTTTATTTTTAAAAGTAAATCTACCTGTTAGGGTATTTTGTAAATTGAAAGATGAATTTAAACTGCAATATCATAAAATTAAAGATCTGGAAAACAATTCACTTTGAACTAGATATGCATGTCAAATCATGACCGTAGACCGCTAATCGTGACATTTTTTAAATAAAAAATGTCACATTAGCGGTCTACGGTAACTTCTGAAACCATCCCCTCTTCTGAGAGTAGAATACAATGGTTCGAAGTCTTTTATTCAAAATTTTACTTTATTTTGTGTAACCGTAGGTGATAAAGTTATTTACCTGTAATTTCTACAATCATCTGTCTTAACATTAGCTTTTAACAGTCTGATGAAAACTCACATTTTTTCCAACAGTTATTTATAAATTTTAAGAATTTGTGATGTAAATGTTCTCCACTATATTTCAACAGCTAATTACTTATGCTATCTAATCAAATTGATTTTCTATTTTTTATTCCTTTATTGTATTTTTTAGTTCTTCCCATCCAACTGGTCTATAACAATATGGGTTTGGAATAATAAATGCACGTAAACACAAGAAAGATATTTAATTAACCAAATATTTCGGTCTGGAAATAGCAGACCATCTTCAGTGGTATTACAAGAACAGGTTTAAAAAATACAAGCTAGAATATTAACAATAGATCGTTAAAAATAGAACACGCTGCGTGATGTTATATCACTGAGTATGAAACCGAACATTTTGAAGTAGGGACATGATTGAAAAAAAATTAATGAGTAATCTTGATCAGACTTTCCCAGATTTTTGATATAGATATACAGTCATTACGGTTCAGGTTGGGGCGATGGAGTAAGGCCTCCACGCTTTACTTGAACAAACGTTCGAACCTATACGGGATCTATGTAAGAGGCGAGTCCTGGACCAAAAGATGCTGTGATCAGTTTCAATCCCGTGTTGAACCAATCCAGACTTTTCAGGTTTGTTGTGAAGAATGGAGGGTCGATGTTCTTGGATTCTGTTTTCAAGAGAACGTCCAGTCTGTCCAAAATAGGTTTTGGACAGACTGGAGACTTCCTGGAGATTATCAAATTCCTTGAAACTGGAGACAGTTTCAAGGAATTTGATAATCTCCAGGAAGAGATAAAGTTTGAAAGACCGAAATATTTGGTTAATTAAATATCTTTCTTGTGTTTACGTGCATTTATCATTCAGTCTTATGTCACAAGTATCCTTAAAACAGCAATATGGGTTTTATCATTGTTATTTTCTGTTAATATATTTGGATCATACCTTATAATATTCTGTCCACTTTTTCCTTCATTGCTTAATATTTATAGAATATGTCTTGTCTACCATCTATATATTTTTCTGTTTTATTAATAAATCTATCCCAAGCATCTTGGTGAGCGTTCTTTACTAAGAATTTATTTTTTATTTTCTTATAATTGCTTTTATTGTATAATTGTGGTAATTGTCTGAAAATATTTAACTTCCTTCCTCTGTAAATGTGAATATCTCTTATAGATGGAACAATTTTTCTGATTAATAACTGTCTATATCTTTTGTTCTCTATAATTTATTTTTTGCTTTTGTTTTCACAGTTGTATCAACATTTTTGGTTTTCATTTAGAGGTAACAAACATACTGGTAGAGCCTCCGTAACTGGACAGGCCAAGAGGTAGGTGCCAGAGTAAAAGAAGTGTGAGTCGAATGGAAAACCATGCGGAAAACACATTTAGAAACATTGGTTTAGGATATCGGATGGTGGTGATTCGGTTTACATCTTCTATCCAATTTGGTTTACTTTTTCATCTACCGATATTAATTTTACTCCTTTTAATATATCGTCATTCGTTTTTGGTCTAATAATGTGAAGTTAAAATATTGAATGCTGCATTCCATTATTCTAAGTACATTTTCTGTTTGCAGAAAGCTTTGACTCCTAAATGCAGAGAGGCTTATGAGAGATTTTTCATAAGTAATATATTTCTTGTTTCTGAATTACACTAACTTTTACTTATTATATGTACAGAACTGATGGTAACATTATATTACTTATATTATCCTAACATATGATCTCTACTTATCAATCTATCTGCAATGTGAATCCATGCATTTGAGAACGTATTCATTGATTCTAGCGACCCCTCTCGACTAGATTCTGAAGCGAACCGAGATGTCTTAACGGGTATCAGGTTCAACCATACTTCGTCTTCTTCAATTTTCACCGTTATCGCAATGTTGGTTTCCAATCACCTATATAAAATGGTGATTCAAAAGTGCTGGACACCACGCATGCGTTTCCAGTGAGAAGTCGAAATTTATAACCATAAATCAGTTGTAAGCCAAACTGATTAAAGGAGTTATATATGTTTTCTATTTCTGGCGTTCTTGTTTGCGAAGTAAGACTATTATGGAACAAAAATCTGAATCAGATCGATTCCTTAAATGGAAGGAATGTACGATAGTTACATTGTACAAGGATGCTGTAAAAACCGATGAATAACTACGGACCTATTAGAATGTCTGGTGTGATAGTGGGGATTTTAGTGTAATTGGTAAGAACTCGCATTGAGAAATTGGTAGAAAAGCAAGATATATTCTGCTCCATGCAGAGTTTTAGTAAAGGAAGGTCTGTTTATAGCAATTTGTTCATATTTTATAACAATGTTACGGCAGAGTTGGATAAATGGAATGAATACACTTCAATGTTGTTGGATTTTTCTAAGGCGTTTGATAGGATATCACACGAAAGACTGTTGCATAAACTGGAGAATATGGGATTGGAATATAAACTCTTGACTTGGATCAGGGGACTGTTGACAGAAAGATATCAAAATGTGGTATACAGTGGGTGTGAATCTTCCAGGTTTAATTTGACCAGGGTGTACCTCAGGGTTCAGTCGTTGGGCCATTATTGTTCAATCTGTACATTAATGACATCAAGAAGGGTCTATCATCAGATATGCAATTGGTTTCCGACGATGCAAAGATAGGCAGGGCAATCAGGGATGCTACTGATATTCAGCAATTACGAAATGATTTCAATAGACTGGAAATCTGGGCGAACAAAAATGGCTGTCAGGTTAATGTTAGTAAGTGCCAAGTTATGCACTTTGGCGTGATTAGATTTCCAGCGGCATATTATATTGGTGGGGTTACAAGAAACTGAGGAGACAAGTTATCTTGGAGTATTGGTGGATAGGAAATTGAAGTTCAAAGGTCACATAGCAAAACTGGAAATATATCTCAGAGGATAATTGTGATGTTGAAGCGAACCCTGACATGTAAGAATAACAGAGTCATTTTGCCTCTTTATAAGGCTTTGATAAGACCACACCTGTATTATTGTGCTCAGATTTGGTCTCTCGGACTTCAAAGGCATAAAAGAGCTGAAGCTGTGGAAACAGTACAAAGAAGTGTTACGAAAATTATATCTGGAGTTTGAGATTTAGATTATGAGGATAGACTGCGAAGTATGTGGATTGCAGACTCTGATTAACAGGTGAAAGAGGGGTGATATGATACAGGTTTATAAACGTTTGAATGGGTGATATAGGATATCAACTGATGAAATATTTCGTTATATGGAAGATGGGAGAGAGAGAGAACACGAAGGCATCCATGGAAGTGACGTTTGTTTACAGCAAGAAAGAGGGGTCAGAACTAAGTTTTTTTCGCCCAGAGTGCAGTTTTTGAGCGAAATAGATTGATTGCCTTTACGGGTAGTGAGTGCATCTAGTGTGAACGATTTTAAAGGAACGTATGAGAGCTGGTTTGGATGATTTATAGACTCACTCAATGAGTCATAGGCTCCCTGGAGGTTTCAGATAATAATAATAATAGTAATGATGATGACAACAACAACAACAACAACAATAATAATAATAATAATAATAATAATAGAGTGCCGTCAAAATATATGATGAAATCGCAAATTAAGCTAACATCTTCCCCACCTGTGTACAGAATTCTCACTGAAATTTGGATGAACTGGAATGTTATCGTCAAGTGGGTTGCACAACTGCTGAGTAAAGACCAACAAACAGCTCGAAAGAGTTTTGAAGTAGAACTTCTGCATGCTTATGAGATTCAATGCTAATGTTATAAATACAATTGTTATTTCAGAAGAAATTCTCAACCAAATTCTCTGTTTTCATTAATAATTATTCATTTCTCTTTGTCGAATAGATCACCATTCGTTTAATAATAAGAAGGTGGTCCTTCTAAATGCGATCTGCTGTCCAGTGTAGCTTAATTTATCCATTAAAAGCAACAAATGCATCCTAACATTAAACAAACATCACACTATATATCACAACACATTATATATATACACAAACTGCAGATATCAATGGCTGATTTAATAAATTTAAAATTTTACTACCGTAAAAACTTAATACTTTTTTCCCAAATTCCTACTAACAGGTTTGCGTCGAAAGAGAATCCATGAAGAAAGAAGGTGAAAAACAAGATCAGAAAAAAACTATCTGAAAGATTAATAGATGAAAGTGGATAATGAAAACCAAACTATGAAAAATACGTAAGATGAAAGAGATAAATGGATAATACAAAATAGAGAAGATAAAAATGTCATAAATGTATTTTAAGCGATAACAAAAGAAACAAGATCTACGGAAATGAATGCATTTCATTAAAGCAGGTGACTTTTTTGAAATAAAATGTTACAATGAATGAAGTTAATAAAATATACCTTGTCATATAACGCATACGCTTTGGAATGTGTATGCACACGCTGCAAGGTTATTGTAAATAATTAACAACAGATACCACAAGCAGCATTTATTATCATGACTGCAGTGACGAGAAATTGCATTTATTAAGGGTTATATGATAAAAAAATAATAACAAAAAATGTATTTAATAAAGTATCTCTCTCACTGACATTTTATTTCACACTAAGGAAGAATTCATAATAACATTAAGGAAGAGATCCCAGTATTAGAGAACAGACCTTAGATGACTCGAAGATGTATAAAATTCTTCAGAAAAAAATCTATTACAGTCTCTTACTATCATCATCAATATCAAGTGGAAAGCGCTTGATCTTAGGTAAGCAGAGTCTCTCTCTCTCTCACACACACACACAAATTGCATTAAAGAATAAATCTTACTGTCAGAGACCAGAATTTATTCGATTTGTAGATGTATAAAATGCTCCACAAAAAACACCCGTTAAAGTCTTTTATTATCATTATGATCAAGAGGATATCATGATGTAATGTAGGCGACATCTTGTCTCTCCGTTTCTCTCTCTCTCTCACGAAGAGACGACCCATCATCATTACATAGTACTAATGATCACACTATTCATCTATTATCATTAGTAATAATATTTTTTTCTTGATTGGAACACTAACAAGTTTAGATTATTCTAATTTTAAAGAAGCATTTTTTCACTCGACGTATTCCCTAGTTCTTTGCTTTTTATTGAGGGTAGACTTGAAATTTTACACAAGAAAGATGATATCCGAAAAACATTTTGGAATAAATACGAAAACTAATCATAATTAATGACTACTTCTACAGTTTTCAGCAGCAAATCCTTGTAAAACTAACGTCATCTAGTTTGCTGCTTATATACACTGCTTGGAAGGAAGTCAACGGACACTATCGGTTAAAGAACAAACAATCATAGCGCCCACCTTAATAAGATTTAAGACCTCCTTTCGCTGAGATGTCTGCAGTAATCCCACTGGGCATACTTTCCACAAGCATACGATAGCGATCAATCTGAATTTTGGACCATTCTTCCTACATTCTTGTAGGGATGTCCTGAAACTGTTATGGAGCAGACGTCCTTTAAAGTCTCCCTACACTCCATTTCATCTAATAGATATTCAACAGACTTGAAATCAGGGCACTGTGGAGGGCAGTGAAATGTGGTGGCGTTCATATCCACATGCTGTGCAGTTACAACAGTCAGCCTTTTGATACGGTACGTTGTCTGGCTGAAAGAGACAATGAGGAGTTCCGTAGAAACGCCAGAGAGTAGGAGGCATTGCGTTGTCGAGAATGTTCAGAAACCTCCCGTATTTTAATGTTCATCGCGCCACAGAGGTAGGAGATGAAATTAGGAAAAACAGAACCATACTATCACACCACCAACTCCGAATTTCATAGCTGCTGTTACGCACTCTGGTAAGAGACATTCATCGGGCCTTTACCACATGCAACCTGTTCGGTAGAGGGTATAACGTGATTCTTCGTTCCATAACAGAACTTTTCAAGCTTCGACGTCTCAATTCACGCGCTTTTTACACCACTGTAGACGACAATGCTTGTTGGTTCAAGTAATGTGGGGGCTTGCATGTTGCTGTTCTACCATGGAAACCCATGTTGTGATCCATGGCTGGATTTTTTTTTTTTTTTTGTGCAGATTCGTATTCCAGTCATTGGCCGGCCGAAGTGTTGGCCGTATATCGTGTCGATCAACTTATCACCCTACGGTTACCTTCTGTAAGTGTGCAGGTAACACTTGCAGCTGGCTCCTGGTTTTTGCATTTCATTCGTTTCCGTTGCATTCTACACCCCCCCAATTTTATCAGGATTCGAGAGGTATTGATGACTATAATCCATATGTGATCATAGGCCTCTTTGCCTGTTCTGGGGGACGAAAAACCCGAGTTTCCGGATGAAAAAACCCTACCTCCGTATGAGACGGTCTAACCTTTAGTCGAAAGAGACCAGATAAAGGTTCCTCACGTCACTGAGGAATCGAACCCAGGTCTTTCGACTAAAGGGTTTCGTGTATACTGACTGAGCTGCGGAGGCTCAGTTGGCTCCCTGCGCTTTAATCTTAGTATGCTAAGATTTAAGCTTCGCAGTTAGCCTAGTGACTTTTCGCTTCGTAACCATATGCCTGGGGAAGGAGTGTCCTAGGTTCGATTCCCGTCGGTGACGTGAGGAGCTGAAGGATCTTCCTCAGCCATAGCCAAATTAGCCAGTCTTGGGCGTGGACAGCAGGGTTTTTTCCCCAGTTTATTCTGAGGATTTTCATCCCGCAAGCAGGAAAACCGGCCTTGAGAACTTCACACTATAGGACATAGGATACACCGGGGCGAGGGTTGACCACCTTATCCTGTGAACAATTGAGGTGCGATGCTAATAACCCTCGATATCCCAAGGTAAGAGAGGTTAAAGGGAAAATGAGACGAGATGAGATCACTTAATTATGATCAAAAATTCATTTTAATTCGTATCGTCATATGATCATATGAATTAAATAATTCAAACAAAGTGTTAAAGAAAAAGAAATATCTTACATTAATACATAGTAAAACAAGGTTAGAGGAATAATTTCACTGTTTTGTGAACTTTTCCTCGGAATAGTTCCAATAAAACATTTTGTTTGTTTGTTTTCTTGATATACGCTTATACAGGGTGTTCGGGATAAATTTGACAGTTTCGTAAGGAAAAAGAAAATCTTCTTTGTATCTATTAAATTTAATGAATTGACAAAAAAACATTACAGGCAGAGTTAATTACAATACTATCAACAAGATTTACTCAAAATAACCACCATTAGCATCGATCACAGCTTCAATTCTGCTTCGGAACCTCGAACAAGCTGATGCTACAGTCTCCCTGGGAAGGGCCGCAAAAACTGTTTTAATTTTATCCATTAACTGGGCTTTTGTATTACTGGAAGTGCGATTGGTGTCTTTTTCAACTGCGCCCCATACAAAATAATCCATGGGGTTAAGGTCTGGGGAGTTTGGAGGCCAAACATTTGGACTGGTGAAGTCGTAGAAATTTTCAGACAACCATTTTTGACTTTTCCCAGAGGTGTGGCAAGGGGCCGAATCCTGCTGCCATACATACGGCCTACCATTACCTACCCTTGTTATCCAGGGCGCTTGACTACAGTTAGCAACTCCACGAACAAAGCCCGAATTCCAATGCCAGGGTTCTTCGACACCTGTTCCTGCAGATTTGTGAGGAATTCTGCTGTACGAACGCAATCAGATCGTCTGCTAGGGATCTTTCTTCTTGCTACATCCTCGTAGTCACCATTGCAAGTCTCTAGTTCATGCCTGATTGTTTTTACTGTATTCAGGGAGCATTGGGCAGCAGTCGTAATATCCTTATTTTGATGGCGGGCACGAATCATCATGATACAAGTTATTCTCTTCCATGATTCAGGTGAGTTCCAGCTATCCATCCTTTCTGACATCTTGTATATGAATGAAGAAGGGTCCAAACTTTTAAATGAAGTGAAGTGTGTGTTAATGCATGTAACTTACGGAAAAATATAATTAATTATAAATATGTCAAATTTATCCCGAACACCCTGTATAAGAAAGTCATTTTGGTTCGAAAATTCTGAGAAATGTTTATCCATTTCTTTAAATATTTATTAATAGTATATATAGATTGGAATTTTAATCAACATGTTAAAAGATTTTAAATTGATTCAGGAATATTTAATTCCAGCTGTGCATAATTTTATTTACAGTGATAGCCTTGAATTAAAAAAGCAGATACTCGTATTGAAAAAATTATCAACCTTCAATATATTTCCTTATTACGAAAGTAGAGCCTCCATAGCTCAGTCAGTATAGCAAACCGCTCTGTTCGGAAAGACCAAAGACATTCTGTGACGTGAAGATCCTTCATCTGGGTATTAAGGGTACTAAGGAGCAGATTACTTCTGCACAACCTATAAGTTCCCATTGTCCATTAAATCAGTTACCTTATAAATAAAAAACAGTCACGTGAAAGCGCCCACTATGATTACCCTACGAAGTAAAGATGGCGCCAATAAAGGCCAACGACGAAAGAGTACCTCGAGTCTCTTCAGCGTAGCGCCTTCTGTCGACCACAAACCCAATGACAATATGAAGTGCCGCAGCTGAAAAGCCAAAGTTACCGGGAAAAAAAGGGTATGCTGTGGTATTTCTGTTACATCTGGCTACATGCTTCCTGCGCGAAAATAGATGAATCAGCGTACAAGCTTATTATCGATCTCATCCAGCCTTTTCTATGTTCGATGTATCTACCTTTCGTAAAGAAACTACTGAACTTAGGCAAACGAGTCGAAAACTTGAAAAACACCTTAATACTATGATAGAAACCATCTCCAAAATCAGAACGTTGGAAACCAAGCTCGAGCTAGTCGACGGTCAGCGCCCCATCGGAAGTGCACCTTTGGTTGCTAATGAACTCCGAGAACTAATCGCTCAACGGTACACGATTCGATCGAGACCGCAACCAGGAAACTCAACGCCGTTCTTTTGAACTTTCCGACCGAGAATGGTAAATCGCTAAAAGAAGACATCAGCAAATTAGCAGGACAATGCTACTTCCCAGAAATATCGTCAGATGCCATCGTTTCGACCCAAGAACCAAAGAATAGACGGAACGAATTTCCACGTCTCTTGAAAGTGAAAGCACATCCAAATTAATAACGACGAAATATAACATGTCAAAGGATATCTCCCCCCTATTCGCCCATACGTTCTCAATCCATCTTAACATTTGGTCAGAGATAACAAGGGCGCCATTTTCGGAGAACACTTGAAGAAAAACGTCAAAATGAGGAAAACAGTTGGATCATCGTGTACAAACAAGGTAATTTAGTGCAAAAATCAAGTGATAATATTAGCAGCCACCATGGTTACTAGCATGCAGGCACTGCATAGGAAATCTGCGAAACCCTTGCGGTCAAATATATATCCCACAGAACCTTGAATATCACTTCACTAACATCCGTGTCCTTAATAGTGTCCATTACCATCATCAGTTCACCAAACCCCACCTACTCTTTTTAGCAGAAGCGCTATCCATCTCAACTTTCCAAACTACACACTGTTTATCTCCTTTCGAACCAAGGGTGGAGTCTACTGTGTATTTGGATGGGTCATTACCAATGACCCTTCCAAATACACAGTGAAAGTAGTGCGCTGCTTTGGTAATTCTGACCACAGTCTAGTACTCATCTCCTTCCCCTTGCAACAACGCTTACAGAGCAGCTCCCACACAAGAGTAGTTTGGCATTATAACAGTGCCGAGTCGGACGGCCTCTGTGACTTCTATGCTTCATTACCATGGTTGAACCATTGTTTCTGGTCTTCCATTCCAAACATATGCACCGAACGTATCACCAAAATAATCCTTACTGGCATGGAAACACACATTTGCGACACTACTCTGAACTGTTGTCCCCTAACTAAAAACTCCTGGTTCTCCAAGGCAGTACAAATTATAAATAAAGCATACCAAACTGGCTCAAATTAAGACATCCATTCTCCTTCAATAACCAAGCTCGAAATACTTTCAAGAACTATCAATGCTTCCAAAAAGAGTTTGAAAGAGCAAAAAACAGGAAACAGCCTTCCTGTCCAAACAGCAGCTGAGACCTTTGGTCTCTCACCAAATCAATTGGTCATACCTTCAGCCCTATACTATTCCCAATCTATCACACCCAGGTGGCTCTATTGCATTATCATCCACAAAAAAGCTAATCTCCTGGCTTCCCACTTTGCCTCCAATGCAGAAATAACTGACAATTGTAAATGCCACCCAGTCATTCCAGTTACGCAACATACAATGTCCCCTGTATCATTTTGCCAGAAACAGATCAGAAACCTATTGTATAAATTAGACACGAAAAAACTACTGGCCCTGAAGCAATCCTCTAATAGTTGGGAAGGCTTGTGCCCCAGATCTGACTCATATCCTATGCTGCCTGTACATACTCCCTAACTCTACTGGTATCTATCCCACAGCCTAAAAATTGGCACATATTCAGCCCATTCCTAAGCAGGACGAGAAATCTCTGCCAGGAGATGTAATCAAATATGTCACCAATCTCTGGGCGAATGACATGGGGAAATTTGGCGAATCTCTAGTGGTCGCACTTGATATATCTAAAGCTTTTGACCGAGTCTGGAACAAAGGCTTACTAAGCAAACTCATCTCATGTGGACTGTCTCAGGACTTCTGCAGTTGGGTTGCCAGCTTTCTGTATGGACGCACACTATGTGTGATGGTGGAGGGTTCCTTATGCGCTCACCATCCAAATAATGCAGGAGTTGTGCAAGGTTCTGTTCTTCACCAACCCTCTTCCTTCCATATATAATGATCTACTTCAGTTGACCTCCACCCCAACGAATAGTTTTGCAGATGACAGCATATTGTACTGCACCTTTAATGGGACAAACCTTACTCTACACAACGTGAGTTAAATCTACAGCATATCAACCATCACGCTCAATTCTGAACTCAAAACCATCCTCCAATGCTGCTCAGATAACCTCGTCAATTTCCATGTTAGTAAAAGGCATCATACCAGGTTTTAAACTTATTATAGCAGGTAAGTCGGTGCGAGAATTATAGCTGAACTTAATTATATAAAAAGACCAATCTGATGCAAATGCTTTGACATTGTAACCAAATACATTGCGTTTGATTACAATGTCATGGAAACAAGTCTCAGAGAAGACTATTGAAAACTGATTCTAAAAAGATGGATTTTTAAAACAACTCAAACTCCTTCCAAAGAATTTGAATATATTAGAAATGAAATTTTTGATAAAGTCCCAGATGTTATGTCAAAAGAAGAATTTGAAAATTGGTTGGATATTGATAACAACCTTGAAGTGGTGGTTACAATGATAGTGTCGGAAATATGTCAAATTGGTTCCCTTCCGACGAGAACTTTAAACTAATAGAAGAAAGTGAACCTAATACAAGTATAGAAGAACAAATTTTAGAAGCTCCTCCAACCAATTCCCAGATACAATCATCTCTATTAACTTTGTCCTGTACTGCAACTTACACCAATAATTTTCGAAAGCCATTATGATTATGAGCAATTTATTCATGAACTGCTATATATTCAAAGACACAACAGACAACACTGGATAAGTGTTTAAATAAATTTTATGGTGGTGTTTATTAAAAAGTTATTTATAACATTAAATGCTCATAACCATAACTTGAAATTATTGATGCAACTTTTTATATCCTTTGCATAATGTTATCATCCGGTGATTGTTATCGAAAAGCGACTGTTCCAATAATAAGCGTAATTTTTTTGCCAATGACAAGGCTTATTATCATACAGAGTATTGACATATATATACATGAGGCATATTTTCTGAACAGTACAAAGATTCAATACAAAATGCATAGTACTTAATTCTTTATAAATATGATTATACATTTTAAACTAATTAAATATTTATCCGTATTATTCACATATGGATTCGAATGAATGTGCATACAATTCGCTATACAATGTCGTAATACAACTCACAGTTCAATGGAAATAATAATAATGGAATTGTTTTATATTAATGTATATAATTTTCTGCATTTTGCCTTTTGTGTTTTTCTTTCAATATTTTTTTATAGATTCTGTATTTAATACAGATATTTTAATTCTCTACAAATATTCAGCATACAAGTTACTGGGTACATTCATTTTGTTATACTTGTTTGTTTGGATGGTATTTCTGCTTTCTTCCTGGAAGCTTTTGCACAACTTATCTGAGGAAGATAATGGATGTTTCGCGGTTTTGTTTCAGTATCCATCGCGCGAACTAGGTGTAGATTTCACTGTTTATATGTATGTGCTCGGAAACGTTGCACACACACATATATATATATATATATATATATATATATATATATATAAGTTTTTGTTATAGGTTTTTTTTTGTGTGTGTGTGTGTGTGTGATTTCTCTCTAATTTTCAATCGCTATAATATCTATATAGCGCCTGTTTCAGCTCTCTGTAAATACCTACGTTTCTTTCATCGAAATGCAGTTTGTTGATCATGTCTGGTATCTACGTAGACGTTTCGGGTGACTTTTCCATAGGGATTATTATACTGTACTTATGTATTATACAGGTTGTTGATTATGGTCTGATTATCTCAGATGTTGTTCTGGTTACTCTGTATGATGAACTGAAGTAATGTTTTAACATGACTGTGTAGTGGCATAAGTGTTTCACCTTAAATATTTTGTGCCAGTTTGTTGTTTCCTTGCTGCTATAGATGTGGGCTGTTTGCTTGCTATTATTCTGAGTTTGTTATGTAGGTAGTTTGTATGGCTATTCCAACTTTGATCGGCATCTAGGTGAAGTCTGAGATAACGTGCTGTTTTCGCCTGTGTGATGGTTGTGGTTTTATGATCAGTACTTTGTGTATATATGAGGATGGATGTCGGATAGTGAGATATTTAATTTCTATTGGTAGGTTATTTAATTTCTATGGGTCTGGAGATTTTTGAATATCATTAGCTTTTTTTTTTATTCAGAATATATATGCATGCCATTTTCAGTTAGCCAGTTAGGGATTTGGTTGATGTTGTGTTACGTATTTATGTAAGCAATATTTGCGTTGTAAATGGATACTATGTCCTTATCGTCTGCGTATTTGGAAGATTTTACTTTTTAGAGGAATATGGCTAATATCCTGTGTGTGTGTGCGTGTGCGTGCATCATGTTAATTAAACAAAATAGGAGATAGAAGAGCTCCTTTTAGTACTCAACAGATTACGTGCTTCTTTGCTGTGCGCTGTTTGCTGTGTGATATGCATTCTGTTCTTTATGTATACTTTGAACTACTGGAGTAGACACCTCCAATGCCGATATGGGTTAGTTTGTTCAACAAGGTTTTCTGTGTTAGTGTGTTAAACGCTTTCGTTAGGTCAATAAAAATGATTAATACTCTTCCATGTTTATCTAACTAATGCAGCATTTCTTAGGTCTGCGAAATCTTCCAGCAGTGTTGCTGTTCCTTTGCTTTTTCGAAAGACATATTGTGTTTTTGATATGATTCGGAATTTTTCAATGTATGTTACAGCTTGCAATACAAAATGCGTTCTGTGATTCGGTTGATTACAGGCAATGTGGCGATGATCTGTAATTACTAATAATGTTTGTTTTCCATGTTTAGGTATGTGAGTGATTAATGCAGTCTTTAGTGTTTCAGATATGTTCCCCATTCGAAGATTTTATTTAATAGTTTTAGTGTAACTGGACATAGGTTAATCTAGTGTGTTTTGTAGTCTTTTGGACTGATTTCGTCTTTTCCTGGTTCTTTTTTAGGGTTTATTTGTTGAATTGCAAGTGACAGTTCGTTTGTTACTGTAGGGAACAACATTGACTGTGTTGCTCGTGGTCCCATTGGAGAATATTTCTTTGTGTGAAAAGAGAATATTTCATGCAGTTTTTGGACAGCGTTCGCGATGTGATCATTTAAATTGTTGCCAACTGTTCGAAGGCTCGCAATCAAAGTTGTGTTTTATCGTTTCTAAGGTACGTATGTATTGTCCAGAATTTCATTGATCAGGTGCCAGGTTTCCTTTATGTCGTTCTGAGCTCTTGTGAATTTATTTCTATAATAGTTTCTTTTTGCAGTTCTAATCTGTGTTGTTAAGAGGTTCCCTTTTCTTTTGTATTCAGCTTCTAAAACTTAAGAGGTCACCTATTGTTAGGTGGCCTCTTAAGTTGTTTCCACAGAACATCTTTTCTTTGTATATGTGTTAATATATTATTTGTTATCAGTGGATTACATCTATTTTGGGAGCGTATTTTTTTATTTTTGTTAATGCTTTGTTATATATTTTATTAAATGTAAGTTTAAGATTAGTATATACAGTATCAGCAGAATCTAAAGAAGACTACAGTTTCGTTTATAATGCTGTTATATCGTTTTCTAGTCTCAATGAGTGTTAAATCGTCTAGTTCGGTATGTGACTATAGTGTAGTGACATAATGGTCTGCCAGTTTACAAGTTATGACGACTGATGTATAGCTGTTTGGAGGGCCCCGTATATTTATGTATTCAATTATTAAAAGATATCTAGCTATTTTTCTCTTGAAACTATATCATTTTATATAATATAATTTAGTAGCCTTTGTTGAGATTGCTGTTATGCGTGGTTTATATCAGAATTATCAAACTATACTTGAATTCAGTGTAGTTTGATAACCAATAAGTTAAGAATATTCACAGAATGGTGGTTACCCTCATTCAAATTCGCTTTCCTTTAAATAATGTAATGCATTACATTATCTTGCAATTTAATGAAATTAAGAGAAGGAAACGTATTTGACTAAATATCAAATTTATGTTCAAATTTTAGTAAATTAATTTTGCCGTCTAGTACCTTTTTCGTCTATCGTATTTGTGGTGTTTTCATAATTCGGCAGCTATTAATTTAAAATTCAACACATTTTGCTCTATTTTATTTGTTGAATATATTATAATGTTAATTCACTCTTCTATATTTGTTAATAGGAATGTTTCGATAGAGAATTTGAAAAAAAAAAAAAAAACAGGAAACGGCTGAAAATTTGAAGAACAAAACAGTCACGTAAAAAGCAAAGAAAACACAAAGCAAGACGTGCAGCAGAAATCATCAGATCCTACTAGGAAGGTGGTGTAGCAACAATAAGAAACATAAATAAAGCAATTAAGAAATACTAAACTTTTGAAAATTTTATTTATTTATTTATTTTTGTATCCAGCAAGAATAATATTATAATCACGTCAATTTTACTGAAGACCAAACAGTTTTCTATTAGTATAATGAAATTACAATGATTATTACAAACATTTTTTCTTATTGTAAAAATGCATGCCTTATTATTAAGCAAATGAAAGAAAAGGTCCTCTTGAAGCTTAATACATTTCAGTTGAGAAATAAAAAATGTAAAAATATTTATCAGTATGCTGAGTATCCGTTATATATTTGAACTCATCACACGCACGCACACACACATGTGTGTTTGCAATATCATAAATTTCTGTAATGATAAACTGGAAGGAAAAAAATCATTATTGACTAGAATCTTGGCCAAGATTCTAGTCAATTATCCTCCCCGTAGATTCTTTTTTCTTTTAACCCTGCATTGAGACACAGCTAAATACATGGGAAATGAATAAGAGTTAAGAAAAATGGATCCTCTTCTCTAGCACGCTGTGAGATTGCGCTCAAACTCAGGAATGATGAAAGATGGATATCAATTGTTTACTAATTTTTTTAAGAAAAATGTTTGGATACTTCTTGTAAATTCATAGTATTAAAAGCATTCTAAATCGTACATCACATTAAGAACGATATTGACACAATTTTTTTCTCTAAAGTTAAATATATAAAAATATTGAATCCTTACTTCCATAAAACTTCCCATACAGTTTGAATTTGGGTTAATAATTTACGGATGATTTGTAAAAACAAAAGAAGAAATTACTATATAATTCACACTTCTATATTTTAGAAAACAATTTGTGTAATCCACGAGCGGTATTTACCGTATACATTAGCAAAGCAATTTACAGTTTATTAAGAAAGTCTGATTCTCCAAGAATAGTAGAAATGATTCTATATTGATGCGTGTTAAAAAAATACTTTTTATCTATGTTCACTTAATAAAGAAGTACGTATATACGATCAAATGGACTTCATCAAAATATAGTAGTACTCTATTTTCACGAATAATTTTTTTAAAAAGGACTGAAATAATTATACTTCATAGGAAAGTCAACAAAATACGCTGAGCATCATATGAACTGATCAAAAGCATTAGATTGGTGGTTTTTAAATAAGCCAGTTGAAGTCGATTCGGCTAAATTCAATGAAATAATATTTACCATCAACAATAAATCCTGCAGTATATAGGAAGAAGTATTATTATTATTATCTAAATGATTCCAACAAGTTATTTACAAGATTATAAAAGCTTTATGCAGAAATAAAACTTACGCAGTTGGAAGAATTTTTTTTTTTTTTTTTTTTTTTTTTTTTTTTTTTTTTTTTTTTGCGTGTACGCATATGATCACAATTCTTTATCTCTTGCCAAACATATATCTGGCATTTTAGAATGATATGCTATATGTTTACCATTACATTAACTAATTATCAATAGCGTTTCATATAATATAATCTCATTTAAATATTATCACCTCTACATATTCAAACAAAGATTAGGCCTCTGTTATTATCTCCTGTGTACATATGGAAGTGCACCTTTCTATTCGTCGATCAAGAACATTTTCGCGTCTCGTAGTTGGATTATTAGCGTACTCCACAACATGCTGAATACATATTTCTGAATTTAAAAAAAATCTACGAATATATCAGACATCGCAGCACAATCTCTTTCCATTTCGTGCAAGCTTTTCAAATATACATCGATGTTCTTCATTTGATCGTTTGTGAACATTACAGCTGTTCATTCTGTATTTAAATAAAATGTTGCTTTCTCACTAAAACACGTTTTGAAAATTTCGCACAGGCAATCACAGACAATGGATACTCCGGAATAATGAATACTTAATATATTTCTTCGGATCTGGTTACAAAAGTCAGCACTGCCTACGCATAAGCGAAAAACAGAAAGGAGCCTGGGCCAGCAGTGTTCATACATTTTTTTTTCCAGATTAAAGTACTCGTAAAATGAATTCCACATAAATAAGTTTTTATTATATTTGCTTGAAATTCCCCTCTAAATAGCATTCCCAAAATTTGTGAAAAGTAGGAAAAATACCTTAAACAACGATTTGTCTGTACGCGGGTTTTTTATGCCGCTTAGAGACAAACCGTCCTTCAGAACACACGCAATTTACAGACGAAAAATACCGTTGTTGACGATGATGAGCGGAAGATAATATAAATAAAGAAACAAATATATGCTTGTTTGCTAAAGATTTGATCCTATTCCCAACTCATAACAACGTAGAAACAGATGAAGGTCACTTAACACTTTCATTGCCAAGCTGAAAATTGGAATTTCGTGTGGTGGCCAATTTTTTTTTTATTTTTTTATTCAGTTAGCGACGTCCACGCGATAACGCGTGATCGGCCGTTTGGTGATGATTCGCATCGCGTGATCGGTCGTTTGGTGAGAACTCTCGTCGCGCGATATCGCGTGATTGGCAATGAGCGTGTTAAACAAAGCCATTGAAAGCGCATCTACATACTCTCAAAACCAAAAAAAAAAAAAATCAACCTTAACCCTAAATCAGAAATTTGTGTAGTTATTATTAATAATCGCCTCAGAAAGTGTAGACCAAATATAAGGCTAAACAACTAACTACTTAAATTTAATGAAAATCCCAAATACCTTGGAGTTATTCTGGATCCATTATCATTAATCTTTAATAAACATATCAACAATGTTGCAATCGGAGAAAAAAAAGGAGACTAAATATCATGATGTTAATGAGTATTAATTCTCATACCATACAGAATTAATACCCATTAACACAGCAATGCAGCATTTGGATAAACAAAACTCAAAGGAAGTTGTTTATATTATATTGATAAGGTAAAAATTCCATTCTATTCTTCAGCCCCAACCGTAGTTTCTTCTAGATTGTTATTAATGAATAATTATTATTGATTGTTGAATTATTATTATTATTAATTGTTGTTTGTCTTCGTAATAATTTGAGTGTAACCTGTACTAATTTCTAATTGAAATTAAAACCAATATTTTTATGATTTTACAGTTTTAGATTAAAAATAAAACAACAAAAAAAAATACATAACCTTAATGAGTAGATTCTTACCAGTGTTGGTATGCCCGGTATTAAATTTCTTGAAATCGATATAAAAAAATAAATAATAAACATCTAACAGCATATACTGCAATCTATAAGCTTTTATTAATAAATATATTAAGGTAATAAATATGTAGCCAAAAGGTTCGAACCGCGCCGTGAGCATGGATGTTTGTGATTGTCTGTGGAAATACAAGTGGTGGGCGGTAGATGGCGTTGGTGTATTTGAAGTTGGTCGATTGACTATTATAGACAGAATTTTAGAGTAGGTGCCCTCCCTCGATGAGTCATCGGACTCCTTGGAGGTTTCACATAATAATAATAATTTTAATAAGAGGAAATCCCCTCGATATCGAATAATATATCATTATGTGGACGGGAGGTTCTGGTATATTGATGCGCTCGAAATACTATGAATAGAGTTTCTAATAAATATATTTGTTATATAAGTAACTTACTGAACTCTTAGCTACTGCGTAATATTTTGATTTTGGGAACATTTTCTACGACATAGGACAGCCAATAGCTGAATTGATCTGAATGTGCAGACTGCCATAGTGGCAAATATCGCTATACCATTGCTACCATCTACATGACACACTCACAGTCTCAGTCTATAGGCATCAATAATTTGGGGAAAATCTTAACGCCTCATTTGTGGCTTAATATTATTTATATTATATCGATATTTCTATAAAAATTCAACAACAACATTTCTATAAAAATTCAATTTTCAACTTATTCTTTGTATAAGCAAAACAACATCTAAAACATAAATTAACTACAGTCGAAAACAACTATAATATTACTGCAACATTTGTAAAAGTGCATACAGGAACTTTTCAGAAAAATCACGTAAGTTATCGTTGCTTTCAACTACATATATCAAAAGGAAAAAAGGTTTTCCCAGAGAATTAAGAAAAAAAATCTACTATTCATAAAAAACATGTAAGCTATCGTTCCTTTCAATTATATATCATAAAACGGAAGAAAAAAAATCTGCTATCTTATAGTTTTATATCTGCGCAATATGCTTCGTAGCAGCTGTTGAATCATCGCAATTCTTTTAATTTACTTTCTCAGCTGCTGCATCCTGTCTCAAAAGAATGCATCCATTTTTTGTGTTATACAAAATGCAGCCATCACAAGAAAAGGCTTTTTTTTTAATTACAGATTATATAACACAACAGAAGACAGATATATATTCGGACAATCAGTTCTTTCTTCTGAAAGCAAGTCAAGATGAGAGCTGCCCTAATAATTCTTATTTTCTACGTATCGAACATTTTATCGGCAGAACACCCAAAAACTAATGGAAAAGATGAACGTGCACACGACGAACTAAGTAAGTAATACTTAGTTCTTTACATAGCAAGAGTTATTAAACTGTTTATAATCGGATATTATTTAACAAATACGAAGGTGCTCTGAAAGGTTCTAGTCCTCGACCATAGATAGCAACACTATCGGACAGATGTTTTTTTCTAAGATGGTACATATGTCTTAAGCATTCCTGTGAAATTGCAAGTTATTCTATCAAGTAGTTTATTTTATACAGCTGTCTGAAGCAAATGTGTTGTTTTTGTATCCCTTGAAATCGATAAAATTGAGTATCGTGCAATTATAAAATTCTTTGTAAAATAAGATTTATCGCCAAAAGAAATTCAATCGAAGTTCATAAAAGTTTATCGGCACTCTTCTCCTTTGTTATTGACAATTATGAAATGGGCTGCCGAGTTTAAACGCGGCCGTACCAGCCTTGAATGTGATTCACGAGAATGACGTCCAAAAAGTGTAACAACATCAGAAAGTATTGATCAAGTGCACGATATGGTATTGGATGTCCGACAAGTCGAAGTGCGTGAAATTGCTGAGACTATAGGCATTCGAAAAATAACGTGTAGGATATATTTTGCATGAAAAACTGCAAATAAAAAGCTTTGCGCAAGATGGGGGCCGCGCTTGCTCAAAGCAGATCAAAAACGCACTTGCATGAAAATCTCTGAACAGCGCTTTGAGAATTTTAACAAGAATAAAACTAATTTTGTGCGTCGACTAATTACAAAGGATGAGACTTGGATTCACAATTATCCACCAGAATCCAAACAGCAGTCAAAAGAGTGGACAGAAGCCAGTTTTTCAGCGCCAAAGAAGACAAAGTCGCTTCCATCAGAAGGAAAGGTTACGACATCGGTGTTTTGTTATGCTAAAGGAATTTTGCTTATGAAGTATCTTAAAAAGGGTAAAAGAATAACCGGGAATATTATTCCGATCTTTTAACAAGATTAGATGAAAACATTTGTTAGTAAAGACCCAGTTACAGAAGAAAAAAATCATTTTTTATCATGACAATGCACCTTCCCACAAAGGTGTTTTGACAATGGGAAAATTAAGGGATCTGCACTATGAATTGTTGGAACATATACTCTATTCCCTAGATTTGGCTCCCTCTGAATTCTGTCTCTTTCCGAAACTAAAACTCTTCCTCACTGATCAGCGTTTTACTTCGAATCAAGAGCTGATTGCAGTTCTAGAGGGGTATTTTGCAGCTCTTACTGAGAACCACTACAGGGACGGGATAATGGGGCTGGAGCATCGCTGGAATAAATAGAGTCTTAAGGGAAATTATGCTGAATAATAAAAATACTTTTGAAATTACGAATTCGTTTTTTTATTGTTTGGCCGAGAACCTTACAGGGAACCCTCGTATATTTGATTTCTGGAATTTTAAGGGGAATTTGAATACATAGAAGTGATGCTTAGCATTAATAGAAGTTTTATTTGTCAGAAATTTCTCGGCTTGTGATTTTTAATTCTTATCAGATTAATAGTTAAAATTTAGTTTAAAATTAAATAATTTAAATAGTTAAAAATTAATGGTTTAGAATTTATCGACTTGCTAATAGCAATTTGATATTATCGCAAAATTTAGTGGAAGCACACTGCGTTTTTAAGAGAATTAATCTTCAAAATAAAGTTCTCGCATACTGCTGTAGGAAGAAGTAAAAATGGAAATAATGACCGTCATGAAGAACGTTGAGATGTCGAATAACATCATCGAATGTCTCTCTCAGCATTTAAGAATCATAAGATAAATATAGTGTTTTTCTACTATTTTATATTTAAATAAATAATGATATTCATAATTAAAATTAGGAAATGATTGCTGATATATTATTATAAATGTATTAAAAGTCTCTTATCTTTTTTTAATGAAACATGTGGAACAGGTGGGAGTTAAGAATACGTGAAACAAAGGAAAAGAAGTCGAAATTATCCGAAAACCCAGAAAATAGTGTTATTTTCTAATTTATATAGAATCTAAATATTTTCCCAACTGAATCCATTCCATTAATTCACAACTCTGTGGTCATACTTCTATAGTTGGTATTTTTTTTGCCTTCATTACGTGTAAATTAAATTTTAATTAATTCGCTTTTAATTGATTCGTTGTTATTTATTTCTTATTATTCACTTCTTGAAAAGCTTTTCGGATTTCGAACAGATAGAAATATTTTTATTATACACAAAATCCTTTATAACCAACTTTGGTACCATACCACCATCGTAGGTGCCCCCTCCCCACCCCCTTCAACGCTGGTTTATTTTTCTCTCAAAACAGACAAACAATTACTGGAAGCGTTACATTCATTCATGGTACGTGAGACCTCATGGTCTTAATTAATTGAGTCTTAATTCTATTTTTGAGTCAACCCAATAATCGTCGCGATTATTTTCCCATATGATTTAATTCCATTCTTCTTCTTGTTTTCAATTTCAATATTCAAGTATTATTTTCTCTACAATATTCTGAACTGTTATTAATCTGTATCAGTTTCAAGTATGCTCTTCTTCGTCTTCTTCTCCTTCTCTTCTTGATGACTAAACTCAACTTATCTTTTCCTTCATTATTAAAATATGTATACAAAAATCTTTATTCATTCATACATATAAAGCATCTTTGATGTATTTCGGTCGTTTTATTTTTTTTAGCCAAGGCCTTAGGAAATTATTATACTTTCATGAAACTTGATTTCAGTTCGAAATTTTGAATATTAACTGACTTTGGAAATTTTTCACTACCTGAGGAATCTTTTTGCTGGTGAATATCTCGTATTTTTCGATTAGTCTTCGGACTATAATAGTGTCTGTCTGAAAACTCTCTCTCTCTCTCTCTCTCTCTCTCTCTCTCTCGCAGAATCTATTCTTTAGTATCTCTTAGCTGTCGTTAGTTTTTGTTTTTATTTTTAAGTACCACAATATTTCATCTGAGTTTTGGATGATAAATGCGCATTTCTCTGAGCGCTATAGCAGGATACTATATCCCATATCCAAATAATCCCCTCTAGAACACACTATAATTAAAAAGCCTGTTAAAACACTAATTCCTGGAAGTCATCATATACAACCACGTTTATGTGATATAAATTGGAGTGTGTGTGTGTGTGTGTGTGTGTGTGTGTGTGTGTGTGTGTGTGTGTGTGTGTGTGTGTGTGTGTGTGTGTGTGTGTGTGTGTGTGTGTGTGTGTGTGTGTGTGTGTGTCATAAATCAGTACTCAACGCTACACGTTTCAAATATATCTAGGTCCTTTCTAATATTTTATCTTTAATATGATTCTGTCATTGATGCCATCTGCTCACTTCCATTTTTCTCATAACTCTCATATCAGTACTGATATGAGAGTTATCATATCTCTGAGATATAAGATATGGGACCTCTAATATCATGATATCAAGTCTTTGATTAAGTGCTTTATTTCTATCCCAACCCTCAGATCGATAAGTGAAAACTATTAGTTTTTTTTGTGTGTGTTTCTCTCTTTTTTACATATAAATATTCAGATAGCTACCCACCGTGCTGTTTTGCTTATTCTGTTGTCTCTTTCCAGATTTATCCTGCCAACTTCACTAAAATCTGTGCCTAAATAGTTGAAATATTTTACTCGTTCTATAGGATCTCCATTCAGAATGCAGCTGATGTTTTCTATGCTACTGCCTGTTTTCATAGTTTTGGTCTTCTTATTGCTGATTTGATGTCAAATTGTTAGAGCTGTTATTCAATTTAGTTAGAGAATCCTTGATACTTGAACTAACTGTCTTTAGGAGTACAACAAAAACCTGCATAAAGCAATCAGCTAAGTTTGATATCTCCGATTATAATATCAAATTTAATACCATTTTCTTTATAATGCAATGTATAAACATGATGAATAAGAGTTGAGATAATGTGCATCGTTGTATTACCGCCGATTTTACATCTCATCACCATGTTGTGTTTCAATCAATTCTAACTGCTGACTGGAAACTTAAATATAGACTACGTATCGCTTTGTATAATGTTCCCTTCACCTCATATAATTGTAGTGTTTTAAAGAGCTTTCACTAGTTTCACTAATAGTTTGTATTTATATTTTACAGTTGACAAGTGTAAAAAGGAAGCCAAAATCACGGAGAAGGTGTGAAAAAGTATTTTTATCTTTTCTTATTATTATCTGCTTATTTCTTTTAAGATATATTTTTTTATCATTTGATTACTATTTGTTTTAAGATAAAAACAAAAACTGTCATACTCTTCGTTATTAATCTTCCTAAATCATTTGATGCACTCAAACATGAAACTGTGTGGTTTACTCTCGTTAGATGAAAATTGAAATTTCACGAATTTACAATCTCATACCAAACATTTTATTGAAAACAATGAATATAAGACACCAAAAATGAAATATTGTCTGTCTAATGAACTATTAATAATGCAATATTATTACAACAATCATTAAAGTTTTAACAATAATATTTTAACAAACTTCTACAAAATTGCAACTACAAAATAATGAATCAAATATTAGTATTTGGAGGCTTAGACTTCTGTGGCTCATTGGTTCAAAAGATATATTTCGGTGATTACACCACATTTTTTTATTATTCAGTTATATAAACCGCTGAAATAATAGTTCCCAACAAGTTTCGTAAATCGTAGGATTTACATCTTCAGGGGGTAAATAGTATAACTTAACGTTTAAACAAGAGAATTAATAAATACAAATCATAACCGTTTGGCTATTCATAAAACTCAAATAACAGAATGCAATGCAGATATAAAACGTTATTGACGTTCAACAATACTGGACGATGTTACGTGTTCTTGTTCTCGTTCATACAGTCCGAGCTCAGATTGAGGTAGATTTTTTATTAGAGCTGACCACACTTGATGGAGAATTAAACCTTGATTTTTTATTGCATTGGGTTGGGTTTTTTAGCATATTAGCAGCTTATTTAAATTTTCTTATATAATTGTTGTTTTCTATGTATGACATCGTCATTTTTTGCCAGAGTACATCGTGTCCAGTGGAAGTGGTATGGAAAGCAAGACCCGTTTTTTGTTCTCTTTTGAATTGTACGTCTTTTTGGTGTTCAGCCATACGTATTTCTCCAGATCTTCCTGTCTGTCCTACGTAGCAAATCCCGCAAGAGCAATGGATTTTGTAGACTCCTGGTTTTTTAAGAGGATGATGAAGTGGTTTTGGTGGATGCACGAATCTTTAGATTCCTACATCCACCTCTGGCAAAAAATGACGATCATAGTAAACAACAGTTATATAAGAAAATTTAAAGAAGCTGCTAATATTCTAAAAAACCCAACCCAATGCAATAAAAATCAAGGTTTAATTCTCCATCAAGTTTGGTCAGTTCTAATAAAAAATCTAACTCAATCTGAGCTCGGACTGCGTGAACGAGAACAAGAACACGTGACATCGTCCAGTATTGTTCAACGTTAATAACGTAATATATTTGCATTCTGTTATTTGAGTTTTATGAATAGCCAGACGGTTATGATTTGTATTTATTAATTCTCTTGTTTAAACTTTAAGTTATACTATTTACCCCCTGAAGATGTATAGCCTACGATTTTCGGGAACTATTATTTCAGCGTTTTATATAACTGAATAATAAAAAAATGTCGTGTAATCACCGAAATATATCTTTTGAAAAATTAGTATATTTGAAACAAATGGAAAAAGTACGCCTAATTTCGAAATGTTACATAAGGCATTATTGACAATTAAATCAAGTAGTACAGAGTGTGAACGGATAGTTTCAAAAGAAGGTCATTTGAACCCTAATAAGGAGTCAATTATTGATAAAGCTGTAAATTCTGTAATGTTCTGAAAAGCTTATTTTGAACATAAAAAATTCCATTAAATTAATTTCTCATTCAGAATGTATAATGCTATTACATATCAACCTAAAATTTTATTTTCCTTACATATAATTAATGTTAATTTTCATATATTTTATACACGCCATTATTAAGAAATATTATACAATTTTGTGTTTTTCTCTTTAAATTATTACTTAAATTTTTACTTTGTATACACTCGTTTCAACAAAAATTTCCTATAATATTTTTGTTTAAATTTTAAACTATTTTATTTATTGCATAAATATATAATAACATAGCATGCCAATGAAGTGTGTCGGAATATAAATGTATTTTATACTCCAAATATTATTATTATTATTATTATTATTATTATTATTATTATTACGAAGGAGTAATCGAGGGAGGAGGACTCACTCTACAACTCTTCGTCTCAATCACTCAGATCCATCAACTACAATGAACCGCATCATCTACACCAATGCCATTTACTTCCCACCACCACAACTTCTTCTTTTTATTGTGCTATCTTCTATCGAAGGTCAGCGACCATCTTGGCGAACAAACTGCGTTCTTGTGTTAATCTGAGCAGTTGTGCACTGCTCTTTCCTGTCCACGTCTTGATGTTGTCAAACCATGATATTCTTTTTCTTCCTCTAGTTCCTTTGCCATCAATTCTTCCTACCAAAATAGTTTGTAGAAGTTGGTATTTGCTGTTTCTCATGATGTGTCCAAGATATGATGTTTTTCGTTTCTTGATTATTTGTAAAAGATGTTTAGCTTTTCCAATGGATTTTAAGACATCTTCATTGGTAATTTTTTCTGTCCATGATATCTTTAGCATTCTTCTGTATAGCCACATCTCAAAGGCTTCGATTTTCTTGATGGTTGTCGCCTTCAATGTCCATGTTTCAACTCCATAGAGCAGAATAGACCACACGTAGCATTTCAGCATTCGGCATCTGACTTCCATGTTTAGGTCTTTATTGCAGAATAGTGTTCTCATTTTCATGAAGGACTGCCGTGCAACTTCAATCCTTGTCTTTATATCTATTTCTGGATCCCACCGTTCGTTAAGCCAGCAACCAAGATATTTATATCTTGACACTTGATCAATATTTTTCCCATTGAGTGTCAGTTTCATTGATGAGACTGGATGTTTGCTGATGATCATGTATTTTGTCTTGTTGATGTTTATATTTATTCCCATTCTTTGGCTTTCTATGTATACTCTGTCAACGAGTTTTTGGAGATCCATAATGTTATCTGCAATTAGCACGGTGTCATCTGCATATCGTAGGTTGTTAACAATTTTTCCATTTATTGTGATTCCCTCTGGACATTCTTCCAATGCTTTTTTAAAGATTACCTCTGCATATATGTTGAACAGGAGTGGTGAGAGCACACATCCTTGTCTCACTCCTCTTTTGATGTTAATATCACTGGTGGTAATGTTGTCTAATTGAACGGCAGCTGACTGATTCCAATACAGATTTGTTATTAGTCTTATGTCTTGTTCGTCTAGCCTTATTTGTCGAAGGATTTCTATTAAGTTGGTGTGTCTGACTTTGTCGAATGCTTTTTCAAAATCTATGAAACACATAAAGACAGATTTCTGTTTTTCTATGCATTTTTGTATCAATATTTGGGTACAGAAAAGGGCCTCTCTAGTACCAAAACCATTCCGAAAGCCGAATTGTGTTTCACTTAGAGTTTCTTCACTTTTTCTATAAATGCGATTCTGAATTACTTTCAAAAATATTTTTAATGTTTGGCTCATTAGACTAATAAGTCTGAAGTCACCACAGGAATTCGCTTTGGGTTTCTTTGAGATAGTGATAAATGTAGATTTGAGCCAATCTGATGGAAATTCATCACTTTCATATATTTTATTAAATAGTTTTTCAAGAAGTTTGATGTTATCTGGTTCGATTAATTTTAAAAATTCTGTTTGCACACGATCTGGTCCACTGGCTTTTCCTGTTTTACTTGTTTGTATAGCATTCTCTATTTCGCATTTCATGATTGCTGGTCCTTGAATGTTATCTTTTATATTTCTAGGCTTCTGTCTAGTATCATTGAAAAGTTCTGTTACATATTTTATCCAAATCTGTGCTTTATTCTCTTCTTCTAGAACTATTTTTCCATTTTCGTCTCTTAGAGACACTATTTGCTTTTTCCTCAGTTTTCCAGAAATTTCGTTGATTTTCTTATACAGATTGAAATTATCATGTTGTTTCTGAAGCAGTTCAATTTCAGTACATAAATTTTTCATCCAATTTTCCTTGGCTTCTTTTATTTTTTTCTTGATGATGTTATGTGTTTCTGTATACCTGGCTAGGTCTTTGTTTTTATACATTCTTCTTGTATCAATAAGAGAAAGAATCTCATCTGTCATCCATTCCTGTTGTTTTATATTATTCACATAACCTACTTCTTCAATACTTCTTGTTACGATGGCATTCTTTAAGCTATTCCAAAGAGATTCCACACTTTTATTTTCTTCTATGTTAATCTGTTGTAATCGTAGGTTAAGCTGTGACTTGGCGTTTTTATTTATGTTCGGGTCTTTCAGTTTTTCTACATCAATTTTCTTTTTCTTCTTTTGTGATTTTTTAGCTGATTTTAATCTAAGACGTATTTCTGCAACTATGGGATTGTGGTCTGATGAGATATCTGCTCCAGGATAAGTCTTTGCACTCTTTATACTACTGTGGAATCTTTTATTTATCAGTATATAATCAATTTGATTTCTGACAATATTTTGTTGGTTATCTTGAGGTGATTTCCAAGTGTACAGTCTTCTGGGTGGAAGTTTAAACCAGGTATTTGCTATTGTTAGATCTTCTTCCTGACAGAATTGGACTAGGCGATCTCCTCTGTCATTTCTGGTGCCTAAGCCATGTTCGCCAACAATTTCTCCATCACCCCCTCTTCCCACTTTTGCATTGAAGTCACCCATCACTATGTTTATATCATGTTTCTTTGTTAGGTTTTTAATCTCTTTTAGGTGTTCATAAAACTCTTCAACATCTTCTTCACTTTTTTCAGCTGTGGGTGCATAAGCTTGGATGATATTTATGTTAACAGGGTTTCCCTTAAGTTGTAACAGCATTATCCTTTCAGAAAATGGAATCCAATTTATTACTGATTTATTGATTTCTTCATCTACTATTACAGCTACACCATGTCGATGTTTATTCTCATCATTCCCAGAGTAATACATTGTCATATTATCTTGTTGACACTTTCCAGATCCTGGCCATCTTGTCTCGCAAATTCCCAAAATCCGGATGCCCAGCCTCTTCATTTCTCTTGTGGCATTTCTTAATTTGCCAGCTTCATACAGAGTTCTGACATTCCAAGTTGCTATTTTAAAAGTGGACACCATTTTGAGCCCGGAGATTCTTCGCACCCCTGTCCCATTTAAGGGACGCCGGGAACTTGGGGCCAATTGTAAGGGTTTGCTCGCCATGGTGGTTGTTCTGGAGATAAGGTAGAGCAGTAGTTTCTCCATTTGCTTTCTGCTCTGCAGTATTACAGACGTACACAATATAATCATATTGCCATCTGCAAATCTCTGATCACAAGCTTTTCCGTCATCATTTGGCTTCAACCTTGTGTCAGTACTGAAAATGCTGCTTCCCAATGTCAGGGGCGGTAAACCCAGTAGGTACTTATTTAATAGCGGCACTACTCGCCATGTCACCGAGTTGTCATTGGGCTTTGTGAGGTTTTAAGTGAGACAGAGTTACCGCTTCTGCTCCCCCACGCCCTGATAGCTCAGTCGCTGTTGATCCATGGCTGCTTATTCGCCAGATTGCTCTGCTTATATCCAGCTAACCTCCATATCTGAAGGCTGTTCCCCGATCCGCCACCTGGGGCCGCACCCGGCAGTAGTCAGCTCTGCCCCGGGTAAAAATTTCTTATAATATTTTTGTTTAAATTTTAAACTATTTTATTTATTGCATAAATATATAATAACATAGCATGCCAATGAAGTGTGTCGGAATATAAATGTATTTTATACTCCAAATATTATTATTATTATTATTATTATTATTATTATTACGAAGGAGTAATCGAGGGAGGAGGACTCACTCTACAACTCTTCGTCTCAATCACTCAGATCCATCAACTACAATGAACCGCATCATCTACACCAATGCCATTTACTTTCCACCACCACAACTAATATAATACATTTAGTTTAATCCTTTATCCAAGTGTGAGCAAACAAAGTTTGCGCCTGAAAATATCTTCAGGACTAAGGTAAGGTAGTACAACACCGGGAAACTTGCAGCAAAGGTGGATCAAGGTTTTCATCACTCCTTGTCTCAGTATCTCCCATAATGCAAAGCACATCTCCTTGCGGAGATGTACACTGCTATGCATTAAGGAAAGGGCTACTAAGGGAAGGGATAAAGGATTAAACTAAATTTACTATAGTCTAACCTAGTTAGAAATAAACTTTCAGCATCTTTCTCTAAATCCAGAGTAATTTAATAATAAGGTGGCACACTTTTTGGCAACTCTTATAGGTAAAGATGACCTCTCCATTGCTTCTGCTTTGGTATCTCCACTTCTGGGCCTGGCTCCCACTGACGAGACCTCAATAAAGGTCGAAACCGGGCTGGGTAGTGGCCCTTAACTTAATGCATAACAGTATACCTGTCCGCAAGGAGATGTGTTTTGCACTATGGAAGATACTGAAACAAGGAGTGATGAGAGCTTGATCCACCTTGCTGTGAGTTGCCCGGTTTAATCCTTTATCCAAGAGTGAGCAAACAAAGTTTGCTCACTCTTGGATAAAGGATTAAACTAAATTTATTATAGTCTAACCAAGTGAAAAATAAACATTCAACCACAAATAATATTTGTCCACACACAATCACAAAATATCCACGATCACAGCGGGATTCAAACCTACGGCCTTTGGTTGGAGCCAAACATTTTATAATATTCATAATTCAAACATCATCATCATCATCATGCGTATCAAGGATTTAGGCCTAGCATGGCATGTTCCGGCTTTAGAAGTTATCGTTGAATCGTTTAAGAGGACGTCCTGGTTTTCTTTTTCTAATGGCTTGTACTTTAAGCTTGATTTGATAATCTTTCTGTTTTCATACTTTGAACGTGTTCTATCCATTTATGTTTATATTTTTTAATTTTTTCTATCACTGGATCTTGGTTTAATTGTTACATAATATATTATGAAATTATTATATTTATTATAATTATTTATTATAATTATTATTATAATTATTATTATGAAATTACATAAATAAAAACGTATTTTATATATTTATTTATAATATAAATAAATGAAATATAAATTAATTTAAAGAAAAATATTTAAAAATAAATCTTCATAAGTGAAATTGTATAGTGCCGGGAATTTCCAGAAGTCGAATAATATGCGTCCATGCGGAAGAACAAAATAACCGAAGATTCAGAAACTGTTTCAATATCCTGATAGAATATTCTCCAAATATTCTACTTACAACAAAAAATGCCTTATTTTTTCAGCAAAAGTTATACGAAAGTGTGTTATAGGAGAGCAAAGAAACATATTTCAAACCTATTCTATTGCTAGGAATATTTTTAGTGCTGACGAATTGGATGCAGCTTATGTAGGTCTTCTAACTATTGAATATTCGAATTATTGAGGATATATGTCACAAGAAAAGTAATGAAGTTTATGATTCTCTAAGTAGTAGCAATCAAATACTGTGAATGCACTTTCAAATTCTTAACCCATTTATTTGAACTTTCATTACAGATGGAAGAAGAATACGTAAAGGTGTACACTACATGTTGTTCGAAAGATCCCACTTGTTCAGAAGTAATACAGGAAGCAAACAAAAAAGACGAAGAAAAGACTTATGTCGTAACAAACGCAAAACGAGTAAGGACAATTTATTTATTACTCATCGTTAAACTGGTGCTTATGTCTCAAAAACCTTCCAATTACTACTTTTTTCACTTAATCTGCTGTACTTTGTGTGTGTGTGTGTGTGTGTGTGTGTGTGTGTGTGTGTGTGTGTGTGTGTGTGTGTGTGTGTGTGTGTGTGTGTGTGTGTTTGTGTGTGTGTGTGTGTGAACATCTACATTCTTCTAATCATACGAATTTATATTTTCAAACTCATCAGACACACAGGTTGTTTTTTTACATTTAAACTTATTTCCACACATTCTCTGATTACGCTTTGATTGTAATGAAATTCATATTCCATGTCACCTTTTTGTCTCTTGAGCTTCTACTCTCTATCCATTATTACACTATAAGTTTTAAAAGAGGTATACCGTGAGTAGACATATCGATACAAAATTAATAACGGAAAAAACTCACGTACAAAGATTATTTAATAGTATAATTTTCGCCTGTGTGTCACAGGCATCTTCAGTACATTAAGTTCAAATTAAACAATAACTGACAATTTCAAAAAGCGCCACCTAAGTAGCTGGTATAAAATAACTTAAAAGGTCAATAACTTTCCTAAAAAAATAAATAAATAAATAAAAATAAAATAAATAAATAAATAAATAAAATAAATTAAAAAAAAATCAATACAATAAAAAGTTAGTTAAGATTAGCTGATCTGTAAAGTACTATCTCCCATAAAGGTGATACACGTAAGCCGTCGGATCTGTTTAAGTTAGGAGAATGAAGTAGAGTTTCACATGTTTCTTTATAAAGGCGTTCCATGAGAAACTGACTTTTGTGAAGAACTCTTGTCTTTCTCCAATGAACTCTGTGTCTAGTGAAGATGGCATGTTCTGCAAGTCCAGACTTTTCAGGTTTAAAGTATTCAATATAAGATTGGTGTTCTTCTAGCCGAATAGAGGCAGATCTTCCGGTTTGTCCGAAAAAAGATAATCCACAAAAGCACGGAATCTAGTAGACACCTGGATGCTTAAGATGTGGAAGCTTGTCCTTAGGAGAAGTGAGAAAGGTGGAGATTTTTCTAAACGGTCGAAAGGCAAACAGAAACTCTCTTATTTATATCACTAACTTATTATTCATTCCAACCAACTTAATTTTAGAATCCTACAACTGCACTGTTCTAGAAAGTCCTTTTGCAAAGTCTAGTCCTTTCACCAAGTGGCCTATTGAATTGTGTTCTCAGTTTATTATAAGTTTCTATCTAATAGAATAAAGTGTTATATTTTATGATATATACAGTCAGATCACTCTACAACCAGATAACAGACAGATTCTGTTACAGCCTTTGAACCATTAACACTTTTCCATGCTGATCCTATTTGTCGATATAAGATATGATATTTAATAAAATGTATCATTTTGGTATACAGTTTATATCGAGGTTAAAAGCCTAATATTATGAAACTATATAGCTTATTTCAATATATTTTTATGTTTATGTTTAGATTATATAATAATCTAAACATAAACTAAATTACCCATGTCGCCATGTGAAAATTGTTTGCATCCTTAGCTCTTGGCTGCAGAAAGGCCATTCAAAATAAAGTTTAAATTAATACAAATCTACGACTGTCCAAATATAATATCTTAAATTAATTATAATTGCTGAGTTGATTATTTTTGCCCCAATTGGCCGAGCGGATAGCTTACTCCCTCTCCAATCAACATAATATGAGTTCGTATACCACCGTAGACATAGCTGTTTGTTAACACCTACCTTGTTCGAACTTGTATAGCTATTGAGTTTAAGCAATTTGCTTTTTTTTTCACAAAAATATTTTAATTATTAAAAAAAGAAAAAAAAATACTTGTGGTAATTTTTCATATTGCAATTACCTTGGCGTTGGTATATTCTTTACGTACTTTCGTTACCTGTTTCTGTGACAACTGATTGTAAAAGTTAATTTATATTTTACAGCTTATCGCAATTATTTAGTTAATTAACTCAGTGATTCTCAGTTGGCATTATTTCAACAGCTGAACGTATCTCTAAATCAATATTAAATTTGCTAGGGTAACGTGGCAAGTTGTTCCAATTAAAAACCTCTCTGTAATGAAAAAGAGGAGTTCAACAACTTCGATAAATCATAAAACGAAATGTTATAATTTGTATTATATAAGGGATTTTTTAAAACACATTGTGTTTAGAACACAGGAATATAGGGTATTAGCGTGTAAGAAAATGGCTCTTTCTAACAATCCAAAATTAAATTTTAAATCCCATTTAGATAATTTTATGATTGAAGTTTGTACCTGCTTATTCGCTAAGAATGTAAATTCACCAAATTATTATATTTTTACTTTTTTTTCAGAAAGAGAGTGTGGAAAATGTAAGTATTCTTGTTCTGTTTTCTTGATTTTTTGATCTGTTACGTTTTCTTGACATATTCAACATATCTAAGAGTTGAAGAAAATACATCTTTGACTTTATCTCTTTTTTTTTTTTCAGATACATATCTGCACAATGGTAAGTATTCAATTTCATAATTCTTAAATATGTTATTAGACTAGGACAAGGTTTCCAAAATTTTTTTTCCGTAGCACGATTATTTTAATACTTCATCTTCCTGACCCACTAAAATTTTTATGTCCACTAGGTAAAATAAAACAGATTGGAATGTTCATAGAGTTTTCATTTATTATTATTATAATAAAGAAGCATTTACTCTTACAAAAATATAAAGAAATTAAACTAAACCAGTTGCCGCCGTGGAGCCTCGTCGTTAGTTGAGTTACTTTACTGCGAACAAAGACTGTCATTAGTTAAATTATTTATTCATTAGTCCCGACTAAACGCTATTTACTTGTATTTTACAGTTTTGTGAAAAAAAGAAAACCCAAAAACGAAACACCTAGGTTTTCGAGAGTTTTTTAGGTGATCCGGCATTTAGCTTCCGTGATCCGGTGCAGGGTCGTGACCCCCCATTTGGAAACGCTGGTCTAGGATACTTAATTTAATATTGATGAGAATTTTATTTCTCGGTTTTTATTTTAAACATAAATTTACATGTTAGAGCATTTTGTAAATAGGAAGAGTAGTTTAAACTAGAATATCATAAAATTAAACGACTGGAAAACAAATCACTCTGAAGGAAATATATACGAGAAAGTTTTAAATAAGAAAAAGCTATGGTTAGGGGGCTGTGGTCCACGTCTAAAACCATTCTGTTCTTCTGAGAGTAGATTGAAATATTTTGAAGTCCCGTTGGTAATAAAATTATTACCTGCGGGACTATGTGATGGAAAATCACATTTTCTGAAACAGTTATTTATGAATTTTAAGAATGTGTCGTAAATATTCTCCACCATATTTCCAAAGTTAATTATTTATGTCATCTAGTTAAGTTGATTTCCTATTTTTCATTCTTTTATTGCTCTTTTTAGTTGTTCCAAACCAACCGGTTCTACAACAATACAGATTTTTTCATTGTTATTTTCTGTTAATGAATTTGGATCATATCATAAATCTATATAATATTCTATCCACTGTTTCTCGAAGTTGACTTGTGCTGAATCGCTTTCTTCATTATTAAATTTGCATAATATTTCATAGAATATGTCTTGTCTGCTCTCTATATCTAGTTCCAGTTCTGTTTTATTAATTAATCTATTTCAAGAAACATTGTGAACTTTCTTTACTGAGGATTTTTTATTTTTTAATATTTATTTGATATTATTCTGCTAATGTTCTGAAAAGATTTCACTTCCTCTGTAAACGTGTATATCTCTTATAGATGGACTGGTTTTCTGATTAATAACTCTCTATATCTATTGTTATTTATAATTTATTTATTTTGTTTTTGATATCACTGCTTTGTTAATATTTTTGGTTTTAAAATAGAGGTAGCTAAGCTATTGGTAGGGCCTTCGTCATTGGACAGGTCAAGAGGTAGGTTCTCGACTAAGAGAAAAAAGTGTGAGCCGCATTGAATATCATGCGGCTCACATTATTAGTAACTCTTGTACAGGATATCGGCTTTTGACCATTCAGTTTACTTTTCATCTACCGAAATTATTTTTAGTTCTTTTAATATAAGGTCATTGCTTTTTTTTGTCTAATAATGTGATGATAAAAGAATTGAATGCTGCATTCCATTATTCAAATTGCATTTTTTGTTTGCAGGAACGTTTGACTTCAGAATGCAAAGAAGCTTTTGTGAGATTTTACGTAAGTAATATATTTCATCTTTCTGAATTATATGTATAGATATAAATGGATTCTCCTTATATTTGCTATCTACTGTCAGTCTATCTAAAATGTGAATCCATGCATTTGGAACGTATTCAATGATTCTAGCGACTCCTTCCCACCAATTCCAGAAGCATACCAAGATGTCTGAACTGGTATTAGGTTCAACCATACTTCGTTTTCTTCAATCTTCACCATTATACAAATGTTGTTTTTGAATCTTCTATATAAAATGGTGATTTTAAAAGTTCCGGACACCTGCGTTACTAGTAAGAAGACGGGATTTTAAACCATCAAAGTGTGGACCGCAAGCAATATCAATATTATGCGGCTAACATTGGAGCAAGAATCTGCCTCAGGTCGGATATCACGTGATCACAGGCATTCATCTACATCAAAACGAAGCTACTGAACAAGAATTACTCAGGAACCTGCTGATGTAGGGTGCCGTCAAAATACATGATAGAATCGCATCCATTTACAGAATTCTAACTGAAATTACGATAAACTGGAAAGTTATTGCCAAACTGGGTCCGAAACCTGCTGATTGAAGACCAACAAGCAGCTCGGAAGTGATTTGAAGTGGAATTGCTGCATTGTTATGAGATTGAAGGCTAGACATGGATACGAAATTCTAAACCGAAAAAGCTAATTTTTAAGGCTTTTTCAATAAACAAAATTCAATAAAAAAAACTCTCCCCATAAACAATGAATATTAAATGAATTATGATGTTGGAATGCAACAAGAATAAAGTCATAGCAATCTCAGAAACTGTAGGATGTACTGAGATAGCAGATGTAGAACGTTTCTGCAAGAGATTTTGTACACAAAGGAATCATTTGGGGTAAACTCCAAGTGACGAGGTTTTTTTTTATTCTGAAGTAGCCCATTAATCACATCACTCCAACAGAGTTTATTTAGAGACATGCTTAAAGTTAGAGATTATGCTAAAGATATGTAAATAGAGTAATGGGCATAACCTTTGAATTAATGGTATGTTCTAAGGGACAAAATCTACATCTAATCTAATATATATTCTAATATATATATGTATATATATATATATATATATATATATATATATATATATATATATATATATATATATATATATATATATATATATATATATATATATATATATATATATATATATATATATATATATATATATATATATATATATATATATTTAAAATTTAAATATATATATATTTAAAATTTAAATATATATATATTTAAAATTTAAATATATATATATTTAAAATTTAAATATATATATATTTAAAATTTAAATATATATAAATTTAAAATTTTACTGCCTTAAAAACTGAATATTTTTTCCCGAATTCCCTAACAGGTTTGTGGCAAAAGAGAATCCAAGAATATCAGAGAAACACATTAGGGGAAAACCAAGGTGAGAAAAGTAGTTGAAAACTAACAGATGGAAGTGGATAATGAAAACCAAAGTAGGAAAGCTGCGCAATGTGAAACAAAGAAATGGTAAAACAAGAAGTTAAGTTAAAGTTAATGAAAAGAAGTTAAAAATGTAATGAATGTATTTTAAATGATAATAAACAAAAATGATCTAAGAAAATGAATGCTCTTGATTAAAGGCAATAACCTTTTGTGAAATAAAATATTAAAATCATTGCAGTTAATGATTCCAATATTTTATTAAAATCATTAACTGCAATCTGTCGAAGCCTACTTTCCAAAGCGTATGATAGAAATTTAATCGGAATTTTGGACCATCTTCCTGTAGGCATGTAATGAAGTCTAGGCTGTTGTGGGATAGAAGTGCCTTGAAGTCATCCGACGCTTGATTTCATCTCACAGATGTTTAATACACTTCAGATAAGTGATCAGGGCTCTGTGGAGACTAGTCAAATATGGTGACGTTCATATCTACAAACCAAACAGTTACAACGGCACCTTATGACACAGTGCATTGTATTGCTGAAAGAGACAATGAAGAGTTGCGTAGAAACGCCACAGAGTAGAAAGAATTAAATTGTCTAGAATGTTCAGATACCTCTTGTCGTTCATTGTTCATGTCGCCACAAACAGAGGCCCGAGACCAAACTAGGAAAAACAGAACCATACTATCTCACCTCCACCTCCGAATTTCTTAGTTGGGGATTACGCACTGTGGTAAGTGACAGTCACAGGTTTGTTTGTAGAGGGATATAGCATGATTTGTCGCTCGATAACCCAACTTTCCAAGTTTCCACGTCTCACTGTACACATCTTTTGTACCACTGAAGATGACACCGCTTGTTGGTTCAGTTAATGTGGGGGCTTGCATAATGCGGTCCTACCATGGAAACCCGTGTGGTGAGCCTCCGTTTGGATTGTTTTGTGCACTCGATTCCCGAAACTCTTCACTCAAAGTGCCCGTCTACGAGTAGCGGTTTTACCTATTATCATTCGTAGCACCCTACAGTTATGTTCTGTAAGTGTGGTGGATCGTCTACTGCGGGTAGAACTTACAGTTGGCTCACTGCTCTTCCATCTTAGTATGCTACCACTGATTAACCTGGGATGGTCCAATTAGTCAACTATTTGCCGAATAGATAGGATGCCATGTTGCAAGCTATCACGACGCTTCTTTCAAACTCCGTCAGTTCCCTCCTCACAGCCATTTCACCTTGACACAATTGCACTGACTTGGGAGCATGTGACCGAGTCATATGTGATAAACATGTAACCCGTTACATGGTTGGATTCACCTTGTCCATGGACGTGACCGGTCACGTCTGTAGTTTATGGCAATCAGCAAGAGGCTTGACTTTCAAAACTGGATTTTTAAGTATCCTTTAATGTGAAGAACTGATCTTCATATTTTTTTGTTTGGGCAGCTGCTATTATAATCAGTTAGCAGTGTTTGACATAAAATATTTTAACTCTCCCCTTTATTGAATAATTCAAACAACGTATTAAGGAAAATAATTATCTTAAACTAATAAATAGCGACTGAAGGCTAGAGGATTAATTTTCACTGCAGGTGCTCATTTTAAGGGATCAAAACAAACATTTTGTGAACGTTAATCACGTCTCGGAATAGTTCCCGTACTTTTTTTTTCTCTTGATGTGCACTTATATACGAAAATCACTCTGGTTAGAAAACGTTTGTGAAATGTTTATCCATTTCTTTAAATATATGTTAATTACACAGTGACTGGAACTTTAAACATCATGTTAATAGATTTTAATTTCATTTCTGAATATTTCGTTCAAACTTCGCATCCTCCCTAAAAACGGTTTCGGATCAGCTTTCCATGTAATTAGTAAATCTAATTAATCGACCCAGAAACACTCGTTATTTTATTTATAGTAATAACTTTGAATTTAATAAAAAAGCAGATATTGCAAATATTCTCAAACATCAAAGGTTCCTCATGTCAAAGACTAAAGACCGTCTTTGACGTGAGGAACCTTTATCTGATTTCTTTCGACGAAAGGTGAGTTAGCCGCTCTCATACAGTAGCATGGTCTTTTTTTTTTGTTGTTGTTGTTGTTGTTGTTTTGTTTCACCCGGAAACTCGGGTTTTGAGTCCGTCAGAAGAGGCAAATCAGCCCAGTGAACACACGGATTTATAGTCATAAAATATATATATACCTAATCCCTCATTAAGAGGGGTCAACCCGTCCATAACGTGAAGAGGGACAAAGTGTGGGGGAACGCCATACAATATCTTTGTTTGTCTTTTTGTTTTATTGTCCATATTTTACTTCCATACAATAAGACTGGTAGGACTAATGTATTGTATACTTTTAGTCTGGTTTGTTTTTGAACTAGGTTTGGTTTAAATATAGATGTGACTATTACAGTTCAACTCTGCATCAAGATATATTCCAATATATTGTACTGTTTCAATCTTTGTAATGGCGGGTGTTTTACTTAGGACGCGGATATGGAATTGTCATATACTTTTATTTTTGTTAAATGGCTAGCTGAGTGGATTTCTGGATATCATAGGTTTTGTCTTGTCCCAGTTTGGGGAATATGATATTTCGTGTTCGCTTGAAAGTGTTTATATCAGTATAGTGATACCATTGTAATATCACTATATTACAATACTTTTGCGAGGTAGCTAATTAATACATGGGATAAAGATATTGAAGAGAAAAGACTGAGCAGAATTCACTGTAAAGCTTTACGATCCTGAACAAATCATTTGTTACCTGTTTTGGGGGTAATTTTTAAACCACGTGTACAGCGGCCTACGTATTCAACTATGTCTTAGCTTTGCGAAACGTGTTTCATGTTGTAGTATACCAAATGCTTATAATAAATACCATCGTTACAATTTTATTTTTAATCTAAGGCAAGGTTTATTACATCTATGAAATCGTCCACAGGAGTTATTGTTTCTTTGCTCTTTTCAAATTTTTCTGTATATGTAGGAGGTTTGCTAAGAAACTGCCGCATAATTTGCTTGATAAATGTTGGTGCAGCTATGGGACTTTGGTTTCTGATTGAATTTCTTTCTCCTTGTTTGTATATGGGCGTGATGAGGGTACTTTTTCTAGAGTTCTAGGATGGAGTCTACGAAGTATTGATTTAAATCATTTACTAAATGTTGAAAGTTTTAGCTTCTTTCAGGAAACTATTTTTATGGTATCGTAGGCAGTAGCTTAGGACGTGTACAATCTAGCATCACTTTAATCAGACTGGTTTGTTTTATATCATATTGTGCAGAGGCTAGTTTATCTCTATAATAGTGCACATGCAGGTCACTGAATTAGAAATTTTATTTAATAAACGTGTTGGCCCTCCTTCAACCGAATTACAGCACATATGCGGCTTGGCATAGATTCCTCAAGGTGTTGGATTGCATCTAACATACCAGCTGTTCATCAAACAGTCCTTTAACTGTTTCGTAATTGACAGAAGATGATTTTTCCCTGTTCCGTTATTGTAGCATATCCGATACATTCTCAACATGCTTCAGATCCAGGCTTTGTGGTGGCCAGAGAAGATAGTGGAAGACGCTGTCATGTTCGCTCAACGACTGCTGAGCAATTCGTTTGCGATGGACAGTAGCATTCTCGTCCATGAAGCATACTATCCTAGGTGGTAGATGGTCTTCATCGCCTGGGGGAATACCACCATTCGGCTTATTGGAGGTCTGAAGTGGTAAATGCTGTGTTTGATCTCAAAACAGGGATTCTGGCCATGAAATCAGGTCATGGCAAACATAATTAAAGCACCATAAACTCCATACATGTATATACATATATACTCCGTATGATAATACAAACTACTAATTCAAAAATTATTATTATTATTAATCAGATACTTCCACGAAATGCTGTATCCAGCATTTCGTGGAAGTATCTGATTAATATCATTTTATGAAAGGGAGTAGGCTTCCTTTCATAAAATGTATATCCGCTTCTCTTTAAATTCATCAGTGTCCTTACCAGTCTTTAGTTAACACATTTCATCCACTGCGTTCCGACTATACCTCCTTAGAATTCCAGAATGTTCATTGCTATGTCTCCTTTTTCTTTCACTGTTTAAGACGAATTGAAAAGTCTGCTCTGTATCTATCGAATAAACTTTCTTCACTAACAAACACTCATTTAAGAGATATATTACCATATCCGCATGACCTTAGTCATTTCGGTCATAATTCAAAATCAACAATACTTCATTAATATGTATGTTTCTCTCACATTTCCTGTTTTCAGATCAGTGGAATGTAACTTCATATTGAAAGGAGCCTCCGTTCTAATTGAGTCTGCTTTGACTGGAAATATCTAGATTCAATTTCCGTCAATAACATGACGAATCTCTTTAAGGAGGCTTTTCGACTTGTGCGTAAGCCAGTTTCGTTCGGTACTGGTACGCTTTTACTCCCAACACTTGAGTTTTTCACCTGCAAAAATTAGCAAAATAGTCACATGAACACGCGCATTTAACCGACTACTCAAACCCAACCGAATGCACTATACCTAATTTACATTAAGAATCCAGTTTTCGTTTCCTCACCAGTAGTGAGCTGTAGTCTGTCCTGTACACTATTTACTTTATATTTTATTTACCGTTTTTCGGTTTTTCCTATTGATCGCCTTACTCATGCTGCGTGACCTCCTGATTATCTGATTTTATTATTCTAACTCACGTAATACTCTTTCATTTATTCTTTCACTTTTTTCCTATGCGGTATTCACATATTTCCCTTGCAGTTTTAGGTCGTTTAAAAGATGACCTTTCTAAATAAGAAATTTTATTCATCTACTTTTTCGATTAATTACTTGAAATATCTAGAATAACAATTTCTTATATTTTTATAAGTCGAGAATTTGCCATCTTATGGTTCTTAAATTCCCCCCCCCCACATTTGAACTATTAAGTATCTTGAAATTGGATGAAGTGGTCACTATAAACATGTACTTCTGTATTATTTTGTTTGGACAGTTAGCGCAATCATTTGCTGCGTTGAACATAGATTTCATCTGTACCATTAGTTTAATAATTCAAACAACGTATTAAAGAAAAATTAAATACCTTTCACAAATGAACATATGCGTGATACAAGGACAGACGTGTTATTTTGCATGCACATTCTCGTTTCCAGGAATGAAGGGGACTTCATGTGCATTTTAATTAGTTTTAGAAGAATTGTTCTAATACTTTGTTTTATTCTGTGATATGTACGCATATAAAAGAAGTCTCTCTCTCTGGCCGGATAAACGTTGAAAAATGTATGTGTTTATTTAAAAATTTGTTAATAATGCAGTTTTAGGATGAGTTCTCATGCATTTATAGATCCAGAAACGCTCTTAGATACACTTTGGGCATTTAATATAAAAGAGTGGATATCCCAAAAATGCCCAACTATCAATATAAAATCTTATTACAAAAATGCACTATACCTTTTAAGACAGATTTTAAACAATAAGAACAAAAAAATAAAGTACAGAAAATTGTTTTTTATTCTGAATTTTACATAATCAAATACAATAATTGCTGACAAAGCAACAACAACAACAATGACAGCAATAAATTGGCACGGCAAATAGACTCTTTACTGAACACAGTTCGTATTTTCAGTCTGGATATCAAAATAAAATTTGGTTTAGATAAATGCTCAATTTTATCATTTTATCTATTAAATGAGGAAAAATTAACGACACTAGCAATTTTAATTTGATCAAATGAAGTACAAGCATATAAATGCAATTTCAGCTAACGAACACTATAAATATCTTGGAATATTACAGTGATATTTTCAACTAGAAAGTTAAACAACAGACAACAGCAAATACATCAAAAGAGATAGAAATATTCTGAAATCAAAACGACATCCATTAAACACAATTGCAGCAATTAACTCTTGGGCTATACCAGGGATCCGTTGCACAGCTAGCATAATAGATTGGAGAAAAGAAGACCTGGACAAATTGGACTGCACAACTAGAAAATTAATGACTATGCACTATTCATTACATCCACAAAGTCATGTTGACTGGTTGCACCTACTAAGGAGAATAGGTAGACGGAGTCTGCCGCAAGTGAGACAGACTGTGGAAGAAGAAGAAATTAACTTGAAAAGTTACATCGACAATAGCTCTGGGCAAATGCTACAAGCAATTAGAAAAGAGGGCCTTCTGAAAGTAACAGGAAAAAAATCCGATTACAAAAGGAACAGAAAAATAACCGATATATGCGGTGGAAAAATAAACCCTTGCTTGGCGAATTTCTTCGAGATGCTGCAAAAAAATTGACGTGAACATGATGTGGCAATGACAACAATATTGATGCATTAAAAAATAAAAAGAAGGATTTATTCTAGCAGCTCAGTACAGACATTAAAAACTAAAAGAGCGAAAGCAAAAAATTTGAACGCAAATAATAACAGTAAATGCAGATTATGCGATCAGAAAGATGAGACTATGGAACATCTGATCAGTGCCTGCAGCAAGATAGCTCAAATTGATTATAAGCACCGGCATGATCGAGTGGCCAAAATAATTCATTGTTATGTATGCAAAAAAATATGCCTTTCCTACTTCTGATAACTGGTGGCAGCGTAAAATAGAGACAGTATTGGAAAACGAAACAACAAAAATTCTGATCGGCATTGGGAACACAATAGACCTGGCATAAAAAGCGTTGAACATCGACAGGTTTGCATTAATGATATCACTTTTCCCAGTGATAACAACATTAACAACAAAGAACTGGGAAACAATTACGACATATCGGCATCTGGCAATCGAAGTTGGCCGGCAGTGGCTTAAGCACACCAAAGACATCCCAATAATTATCGGCGCACTTGGTGCAATTAGAAAAAAAAAAAAAAACTATCCAATTATTTACAAGAATTAAACATCAACGAAGTGACCGCATATGATCTAAAAAAATGGCATTACTTGGAACAGTCCATATTTTACGACGCTACCTAACAGACTATTCTTAGATTCTTGGGCAGAATCTGAATTGCTCAGTATCACCAGTCAAATTGTTGTTTGAAAGATATCTTGTTTTGAATGTGAATCAATTATGTGAATAATAATTATTGGTGCCTATAGAGCCTTGTGATCTTTCTTTTCATAAGGTTGATGCCCGAAGACAGACCCCCCCTCAATTTTAGTCATTTCTATTCGCCGAATTGACGAACTAGGCTCGACTTCTGAGTTAACAGAACAACTTTGGAAACCGGGGTGTTTAACCGCCTATCTCAAAACACTTGCATAGAACGCAAACTATTGTAGATAATAATACGAGTGATGTCTTCAGAGAGAAACATTTACAATCCTTTTAAACTACTACAAACTATACTTCTCGTATATTTTGGAATTCATTTTCATAAAAGTTGGGCTTTTTTTTTAAGGATTATTTTCTACATTTTATTTCCATATATTCTTTACCCTAACATGCAGTGTTCTGATCAGTATCTACTATGCAACCAGAGATGCGAGACCCCTCGACTTTTCTGAGGAAGGTCATATCATGGCAGTAGAAGGCGAATACGTTCCGGAACTATGATAATCAGTGCGTTTCGTGGGATTAGTGTTTATTTTTATACGTCGGCAAATTACCTTTTCCTTTATGATAATTCTACTTTTTAAAGTGGTAACTATTTTGCTTGTACAACAGATGGAAACTTTTACACATGAAATACGTGATTTGGAGTGTTGACAAAGAATTCGTGCATCGCCTTATTCCTTTCTCGCTTCAATATAAATGACTCTTCTTGGCACATTGCCAGTCGAGGGTCTCGCATTTGTGGTCGAAAAGTACTTTGATTTCTTCTTCAAAATTATTGAGGTAACTATTATTCACACATTGTCTGGCATTAAAAAACAGGAGGTGGAATCGTTATTATTTTTACACCTTATTTTAATGTTGTTTCAATTCTTGTTTCCTATTTATATACACAAATTACAAAAAAAAATAATATATTATATACAAAATATTATATAGACTTTAAGCAAAATCTTTAGCACCTGTTTTTTTTTTTTTTGCTTTGCTTACACTGAAGATCTTGGTGAATATCTGCCTTTTTTTCAACACAGAAAAATTTAATCTTCCCTTTGATATTTAGTCAGAACACGATCAGAAGAATATTGTCCTAAACAAATATAAAAAGAAAACATGCTGATAATCAAATAGTATTTCTGCTATTTGATCAATAAGGGATCATTGCTGTGAGGATTCGAGCTGCGAAGTTGGTTATTGTAACGCTGTATATTTTGCCACCAAATTCATTATCGTCAAATGCAGTCTTATTATTCTCATTTCAGTTACTTCGTAAATATTTGGGGAATCCTTGAATACACAGGGAATACTGCGTATAATGCTATTTCAATAATCACTGTTGAAACCTTTCAATAAATTTATAACACTAATAACACTTTTTTGTGAAATATAATTTATTCTTATGCTGGCAATATATTTATGTACACATTTGGCTGTAGTCACTAAATGGTTTCCATATACAGGTACTTATATGGAAATACGTACTTCGCTTTTGGACACCTGTGTGGCTGGAAGATCAAAATTAAAGTATTCCTGTTTAAAGCGTTGTGGAGGGCCATCCAAATACCTAAATGCTGCGAAACTTTACGGAAATAGATTGCGCGCCATGTGGGATCATTATCTAAGAAATAAAAGAAAAATGCGGATCCAAAATTTGATGTAAACACCAAATACATCGAATTGGCACAACACGCAACTCGGCAGGTACCAGAAAGGTTTAAAAAGATGGACACAGGATTTGTTCCTTCATTCTTGTTGTTAATACTGACCACACCGATGGCACTAATCTTGCGACAACGTGATTTGCTCGTGAAGCTGTACTAACTAAAAAACTGCAATGCTGTTACAGCACTCCGCGAATTTCTTCGCCTAAAGAAATGTTTACGAGGTTCACTATTTCCATGTATACGAGACGAATGATCAGTCGTTTTCAAGAATAGTGATGGTTGGGAGTTATTCCTGACAGAGGTCGCATACCACTCAGTTCACAACAAGTGAATATAGTTGCTGCTGTCATCATTGTAGAGCACGCGATGAATACCAGCGTTGGTTTCTGCAGTGCACGGTTGTATCAAGACATGCTCTACACAACTCTCTGTAGAATTCTATGGTGGATTGTGTATTTCCACACCTTTAAGAGAACTCTGACACAGGAGTTGCATCCGCAGGACTTTGAAAGTCGACTGACATTCGCTTTAACTTTCCTTGATCGAGTGAAGTGGACCACTGAGTGGTAGTGGATGATTTTTTGGGGAGATGAGTCTCACTTTCACCTCAACAGAGCTGTGAAAATCCACAGTCGCTGGGTATGGGCTACACAAAATCCGCATGCAGTCCAACAAAGTTCTTTACATTCACTCAAGGTTACTTGACTGAATGCAAATCTGTAAACCTGGCCCGGGTTTCAGCTTCATTTACCATATGAAGAAATCTTCTATGAGGACATTCGAGAGTCGGGTCCTGTGACCTGCTCAGTTAATGCCGATAGGTATCGCGATATCATAAACAATTTTGTTGTGCCACAGCTACAGAATCCCTGCGCATGGATTGCCCTTTTGATGCAGGATTGGCCCTCTCCACGCATCAGTTGATCCGAACAGGAGAGTCTTCGATAATATTTCACGGACGTCAGAGTGAACATCCGTGTGTTTTCCACTGCATGACTAACAGGTTCATCTGATCTGATTCCTCCTCTGACTTCTGGCTCTGGGGATTTCTCAAAGACAGGGTTTATCGGGATCATCTTGATAACTTGTCATCGCTGAAAGACGGCATAAGGCAGCATGAGCGAAACATCAGTGCCGACCAGTTGTGTTCTGCCGTTAAACCCAATGGCAAAGGATGCAGTTTGTGGCATACCGAGAAGGGCAGCAGATTGAAGAGTATATTTTTATTCACTTTCATTGTGCATTTACGGGCTGTACAATAAAAGTGAATAAAAATTTTGTTTTTTCCTTACACACACATAGAGAAGAATACTACATCTAAATTCGGTATATTATACAACGCCACCTGGTGATGATTATGGAACTACATTTTGTTTTCTCTCAGATTTCGATTCAGCATGAAGCACAATGTATTCATGAAAGATTTCACTGTATTTAGATCATTGTACGGCCCTCACCAAGGCCTTTTAAACAGAGATACTTTAATATTGATCACCCTGTACAAATTAGTACACAATAAAGTCACATATGAACTAACCGCACACATTTTTCTGTCGCGGTTTCATCTGAATTCGAAGCTTTTCTGCTGGACTTAAAACCACTTCAATGAGTAAGTGAATCTTGTCCTTTGGGTCAAGAGACCGGATGGTGAACCTACGAAGGATGTGAGATATAACAATTTTTGCTTCCATCATAGCCAATTTTTGCCCTGAAATAAAAGATTGAAAATGAAGTACATTTATTCTGAAGAAGAAGAAAATTTATAAAGTAGATTTATTCTGAAGAAGAAGAAGAAGATTTAGAAGTGCACGTGGAAAATTACATTGCTAATACTTACCGACGCAGTTTCTAGGACCAGCTGAGAAGGGTATGTATGAATAAGTTGAGAGTTTGCTGCGATTTTCTGGGGAAAACCTTTCAGGATCAAACATTTCAGGATTGGGGAATAGTTCTCGATCCTGATGGAAGAGAAATAGGGGAATGTAGCAAGGAGTGCCCTTAGGAACAACATGGCCATCTAAAAATGCGCAAAATTCTGAATATAACAATCCGTTTTTTGAATGTATTGCCTGTTAAAATAAATAAATAAATAAATATGGTTTTCAATCAATATTATTTCAAATATTACTTACTTATCTCTACATCTTCTTCAAAAATTCGTCCAATTATTGGAACTGAAGGATACAACCGCAGTGATTCCTGATAATAAAAATATCGCTGTACTTAAATTATATAAATGTAGTTTGATTATTTTTGTGTACCTTTTTTTTTGTTATTTCATATTTTGAAATATAAGCTCATAATTAAAATCGCACATCTTCTAGACTGATGAGTTTTTATCATTTCCCAGAATGTTTTCAAAACTTTTTCTAGTTTTTTTATTATTATACGACTACTACTAGTAATAATAATTTAAAACTTTTATAATTATTATTTTTATAATTTTGATTGTTCTTTAAAACAGTTTTTTCCGATTTATATGTTGAGCATAAATTTATTAAAGAGAAAATTCTGGCAATTATATTTATTATAATTGTGTACTAACAGGTGCAATACTTGCTTTAAATTGCAGTTTATTTACGAGGATGGCGAGGATATGGAAAGAAGTTCTGATAAACACCTATTACAAAAACGATATTAAAACAACTGATATAACCACAAAAAAGATCATATCTTGATACCCTTTAACCCCATGTTTCATCAAATTGTAATAATTTGTTGAAAATTTTTTTTTTCTTTTAGGATATATAAGAAGATGTCAGAGGTTTTGAAGAAATTCGAACTTTTCAGCCCAACCTCGTATTTTGATTAAACCCGTTTTCTTTCTTGAAAGCAACCCAGTATATGTTGTAAACACTTAGGTATTAATTTACTAAACTTAGTAAATTAATACCTAAGTGGGCTAAGGATTGTTTGTATGTTTGTTATGGCGGTAGTCTTATCTCATTCGTTGATATTAAATTTATGATCACCTCTCCTACAGACAGTTACCAACTGCCATATCCCTGGCAGGATTCGAAGCATCGGTATTTTGGTTAAGGAGAGGATTCGGTAACCACTACGCCTACAAGGCCAGTTAAGTTGATTAAATAAACTGTACGTCTAGTTATATAAAGTTAATTAACCGAAACGTTCATCCTTAATGAAATTAAAATATGAAAATCGTAATGAAATACAGACGATATGATAGTTTTCTTGCCATTTTAACAGGCTTACGTATCTATAGTAAGATTAAATAAGGATACTTTATTGCTCTTTTGATTTGCGTTTTGCCTACAGATTTTGTGTGAACCATTGAGCTTAAAAAAGTACACAATGCATTGTGTTAATATGAATTGATTTTGACAAGAGTACAAAGAGCAAACTACACCTTAGAAAGAAATTATTAAAATAATCGATTACCATGATTACACACTCCATATACTTCATTTCCCTGAGATCATTCATTGTTAACGCACGGTCGATATCATCTCTAAAGAGAAAATCTAACTCTTGTTGTATCTTCGCCTGCATTTCAGGATACAGCCCAATGTTATAAAGGGCCCAGCAAATGGTCATAGCAGTAGTGTCATGGCCCTGTACAAGAACACAGATTTTGAAACAGACATCAAATGGAATGAATATTATGGAAAGAAAAGGAAATACATTTTATATAAAATCAGTATGCGTTCTATTAATGAAAACTACGATAAAAAATGCTAAAAACGGACTGTTAGAATATTCAGATTAGAATGGCTATTATAAAATATCAACAGGTTAGCGTGTTTTTTTATATTAAAAACACGGAAATTAAGATGCTAACCGTAATGGGAATTTACCGCATACATAAAGGTGTCCACTTCTTCTATGATGTCTTCCTCACTCAAAGTGTTATAGTGGATGTGCTGGTCTAAGAGATGTTCTAAGAGTGCTCGTTTCTTTCTTGGTATCCCATTATATTCTTCCTTATCATGATCAATTGAAACTGGGTTTTTTAAAAAATCTTCTTTCTTCTCCTTTAGAATCTGTCAGTGATTAAAGCACTTCGTATTAACAAATAATTAAATGCTTAAAATATAATTACCAATGATTATCCAAAGAATATTTAGAGGATTTGAAATTTAAATCAATCTATTAGATGTAAAAAAATAGAGAAAAGCCACTCTCAGAAAACATGATTTGTACTGAAATTAAATCAAAGTGAATGGATAAACACTACGGGTGAATTTTTTACAAATCGAATTCATCTTCTGGTCCCTTTGAATTCATAGTATTTGTGTGAAAATTATAGAATTAACTGAAAAAAAAAGGGCCCAGCAAATAAAGTATTTTTCTTATATAATATTTAACTTCTCGGTAAAGTATTTTACTGAGTGGTTAAGTGACATAACTTGAACACAAATCGTTTGCTATTTCATTCATTTTCTTCCTTAAATTTTTATTACGAACTGCAGATGATTGCTGGCATATTTAATTAAATAATAAAGACATTTGTAAATGTGGTAGTCTGTACACGGGATAAAAATTCTAAAAACAAACAAATACCATCGTCATCGACCCAATTTCAGATAATTGAGAGATTTTTGTCAATGTAAATAGTAAAAATAAATATAAATAATCATTCGTGTACTGACTTTCTTGGTAAAATTCTTGAGAATTTCGATGTCTTTTTTATAGTGACGTCCTGACGAAAATAAATGGAAGAACATGAAATCGTTCCACAGCCACGGTCTAATGATACGGTAAAGAAACATCTCCGTTACTCTAGTTAAAAAGGGAATGAGAAAGAACAAATTAGCACTTCAGATCAATTTCAAAGCTTTTGGAAGACCATGATATAAGATATATACGATATATATATTGAAAAAACAAATTTATAATTTCAAAATTATTTTCATTTTTCAATAATTATAGTTCATTTCAATAATTCTGTTTCATTCAATAATTTCCATTAAGACTAATATATTTATTCCAGCGATGCTCCAGCGCCATTATCCCATCCCTGTAGTGGTTCTCAGTAAGATCTGCAAAATACCCTTCTACAGCTGAAATCACCTCTTGATTCGAAGACAAACGATGACCAGCGAAGAAGGGTTTGATAGAGTCAGAGAGAGCCAAATCTTGGGAATGGGACGGATGTTCCAACAAATTTTAGTGCAGATCCCTTAATTTTCCCACTGACAAAACTCCTTTGTGGGCAGGCGAAAGATGGTTATTTCTTCTGCAAACCACTCTTTTCGCACGATTTGTTTTCGTCTAGTCTGGTTAAAAGATCGAAATAATATTCCGCGGTTATTGGTTTATCCTTTTCAAGATAATTAATAAGCAAAATGCCTTTAGCATCCCAAAACAAAGATGCCATGACCTTTCCTGCTGATTGAACCGACTTTGTCTTCTTTGTCGCTGAACAACCGGCTTCTGTTCACTGTTTTAACTGCTGTTTGGATCCTGGTGTGCACTGGAGAATCCAAGTCTCATCCGTAGTAATAAATCGACGTACAAAATCAGTTTTATTCTTGATAAAACGCTCCAGGCAATGTTCAGAGATTTTCATGCGAGTTCGTTTTTGATCTCCTGTGAGCAAGCGCGGCAACCATCTTGCGCAAAGCTTTTTCATTTGAAGTTATTCATGCAAAATATATCCTACACATTCTTTTGAAATACCTATAGTCTCAGCAATTTCAGGCACTTTGACTCGCCGGTCATCCAATATCATATCATGCATTTTATTAATGCTTTCTAGTGTTGTTACACTTTTGGACGTCCTTCACGTGGATTATCTTCAAGGCTGTTACGGCCACATTTAAACTTGGCAGCCCATTTGTTAATTGTCGACAACGAAGGAGAAGAATGCCCAAAAAACTTCTATGAACTTCGATTGAATTGTTTTTGTCGTTAAACCTTCTTTTACCGAGAAGTTTATAACTCAATTTTATCCATTTCAAGGAATACAGCACTTTCGATTCAGACAGCTGTATAAAACAAACTACTCGATAGAATGATTTGCAATTTCACATGGATGCTTAAGACAGATGTACCAACTTAGAAAAAAAAGATCTTGCCGATAGCGTTGCCATGTATGATCGAGGCCAAGAACTTATCAGACCACTTCATATATATATATATATATATTTTTTTTTTTTTTCATTACCTTTAATTTTCTACAAATGGCATAATCACTTATATAAATATGATTGAAGGGTTCATACTAAAATTTAAAATTTCTTTGTTTAACTGATATTAAATTTAAATATAAATTCAAGTAGACTTACCGTTTGACTGCTTTTACATATGTATTGTCGTCGTCATATTGGGCATTGATCTTGACTCCCATGGCGGATTCTATGAATTCAAAATACAAATAGACTAAGTCTAAATAATATAAGCACCTAAACACAAGAAAGATATTTAATTAACCAAATATTTCGGCCTGGAAATAGCAGACCATCTTCAGTTGCACTACAAGAACAGTTTAAAAAAAAATACAAGGTGGAATACTAACAATAGATCATTTAAACAAGCCGCGTAAAAAGAAGAAGATGGTCTGCTATTTCCAGAACGAAATATTTGGTTAATTAAATGTCTTTCTTGTGTTTACGTGCTTGTATTAGGTCTTTATGTAACAAGTATTCTTAAAACATCAGATTAAGTCTATTACACATTCATAATGAATAGTATGTTTGACAACGAGGAGGAGAATTATATTAAGTAAAAATAATTTCATATTATTTTGTAAATTGAAGCTATGAAGATATTTTTATGTTTTGTGGGTCAGAAGGGAATTAAACATTAAAATACTTAAGTAATATGTAGAAAGTTCGAAGAGATACATGCTTTAGCTGCAGAAAACAATAAATATTCGTTCCTAGATGACATAAAGACAACGACTTGAGGACAGATTTAACCTTTGCTTTGAAACTCAGAGGATATAAGTTTAGAAACGAGAGCAAAAATTTATATATTTTACCTTTTTATATTTAATAAAAACTATAAAGACTTGACATCTTGCTTATACCTTTCGAATTTACAATCATAACTTCTCTACATATAGTTATGCATATCTGGAAGTGCATAAAGTTCTTGATGATCATAACAGTGCGACCTACAAATAAAATAATGTTTATTAGTATAATGAAATTTAATATGTTTTCTTCGTAATCTGGGAATGTCCACTGGTGCAACTGATTAACTTCAGAATTCTGAACACCCTTCCTTTATTATATCCCCCCCTAGGCTATAGCAAAGTTGATGACCATATTGTCAACTCGCCGTACAAACCCTTTTTTTAAATAAAAAGGGATGAAACTTCCTTAACTTCCTTCATAGTCATTTTTTACTTGGTAAATTTCCAGAAATACATTTTCAGCAATGAATCCGATGTTCTATTTGTGTCTAAAGGTGAATTTTTCTCTCATAGAATATATTGAAGTTATTGAAAATAATCAGACTCCAAAGGACTTCAACAGATCAGCAAACACTATTTCGAGAAAGAAAAAATAATTACTGATTTATAGATATAAACAACCAAAAATGTCCCCTCTTGAATCCGCAAATGCTTTCAAAATAACAGATCTCACAGATCTACAAATCTCCCCATCGTAGTTAGCATGGTATTTTGATATTAAAGATGAATTCAACTCAAACATCTGTGTACGCTGCTTATTATAGATTTTCGTTAAGGAATGAAATAGACTGCTACTATTTTGATGAGTTAAAGGTATGCTGGTTGTTGTTGTTGTTGTGTAATGAAACGTTTCTATAGAAAATATAGAATAGAGGTCACTGGATTTAGACTCAAATCCTGTTACTTATATGGGAAAACCACATAAAAATTAAAACACACTCAGTATCTGTGGATATCTCGTCTAATCAAAGATATGACGTTTGCTCAATTAGCTGTAGTTATTATGCACTATTTAAGTAAGGTTAAGTAAATCATATCTTCGATACAAACAGTAAGAAACGGAATCATTATTATACAAAGGATTAATTGAATGTAAACTTGTGTGTCATGATTATTGAATGCACAATGTGGATGCCATGCAGAGATTAGTTTTGCATGACATGCACGTATTCATGTGCAAATATAGTTAAGGAAACCGTTGTCGTCACAAAAACCATTACAATCCATTAATCATTTATAACAGCGAGAACGGAGGCAATGAAATTCAAAATGATATGGATTCAAAACAGCCAGAAAGCATACTTACCACATATGACATCCAAGCTGAATAATTTCACTACAGGAACGATATCGATCCACTCCTCCTGAATTTTTAAGTTCATCTGTTTAATGAAGATTGAAGATTGTTCATTCATGATTGGCAAGAATCCTTCTAATATGCTCGAATGAAATACTGGCGTCAAAAGTTTCCTTCGTTTCCTCCATTTGTTTCCAGTGCTAGAAAGAAAACGATTTGAATAAGTGATTAAGAATTCTTGAAACTTGATTATGTCTATATGTACACTCTTTTACTAGATAGTCATCAAAACATCTTTGACAGGAAAATAGATGCAACTACACAACATGCAAATAAGTTATGACTAAATCAGAATTTTGTTTGTTCACATAATTTATTACTAACAAACTTAACAATATTTCAATATATTTTAATTCCATTTCATTAATATAGCAAAATCATTTTACCTCAGCACCAGTCCATCGTTTAACCAAGCTTTCGCCAGATTATACTCGGATGTCTTAGAGAGATGGGTTTTACTGCTCAGCAGAACCTGCAATACAATGTGAAATCTTAAGGTCCTCATCAATGTAAACAAGAAAAGTTCTAGGTTTCTAGGGAATGATTAAAAGTAATATTTGTGGTTATTAAGATATGTTTGACTAAAGCTGCTTATACTTATTTGAATGATCTTGTAAATACATGCAATTCCATGTCATATTGAGCTCATATTACTCACGTTGAATTTCAATTCAAAGTTGAATCCGAACATGAATATTTCCTGAGCTAAAGTTTAAGTCGTATTCCTTTATTCAAGGACTTTGGACTCCACTTAATGGACAGATTTGCTAAATAGAGGAGAAAGGAAAGAATCTATTCCCAGTCCGTTCTTCTGTAAAAAAATTCCTATTGGAATGCACTATTAATACAATATTTGAAGAGATCTACTCTGTCAACTCTGTTCTATAGTAATTGTTTGGCTTCCGCTATTGGGAGTACAAAGAAAGTATCACATTTCATACAACCCACTAAAGACGTTGTGATAAAACCTTCCTTTCTATTCGAAAGCTGGACATCGTTAACCATCGTTAACAAGTTGGATTGTTCACCCCGGGTATTGTTTTTTTCTAATGTACATGGTCAGTGAGAGCCTATGTAGCTGAGTTGGAATAAGACTTAACCTCTTTCGCACGATTTCTGTTTCGAACGCCTTCACAGTGAAGTTTGGGGTTTATGCATGAATTGAGCATGAATCAGGATGTTCCGTCGTGTTTATCCGAAATACCAAGTATCTCATTGACAACTGGCTATACTATAGATGCCTGAAAAGGAGAGTGAGAGAGAGAATCTCCTGGAGGTTTAGTGAAAAGATACGCATACCAGCTACTGAATTAGAAACTTTTACTTTACGTATAGGCATGCAACTACCAATACCGATCCCCTTCAATTCCGTGAGCGCAGTTTTCGGCGAGATGACGGGTCATAAACAGCCTTCGTTAAATGTTTCAGTCAATCGTTGCACACAGGAAGCTCTGGTTGTCCTTACTAGCCTTCTCAGACAACGGCTTTCTCGTTCCTGACACACTCTTTTAGGATCACATTACGTGACAATATTGAAAAGTAAACACCAAGGATAACGTACAGAAGCTGCAGATATCACAGAAAGATGGAAAGAGTATACAGAATCCCTTTACAGAAAGGACTCCAAAATTACTGAGAAATTTGAAGAGCAGGATTAAACCCAAGAGCCAGTACCACTGGAGGGTAAAGTGAGGTAGGCACTGCAACAGCTGCCGAGTAGGAAAGCACATGGAGGAGATAGAATACCGATTGAGCTGCTCAAAGCCATGGGAGAAGAGGCAGTTAAAATTTTAACAGCTGTATGTCGGCAAATGTGGATCACAAGCCCTAGGGCAGCGTTTCCCAAATGGTGGGTCAATACCTGGCACCGGGTCACGAAAGCTAAATGCTGGGTCGCCTAAAAAACTCTCGAAAGCCTAGGTGTTTCCTTTTTTTTTTTTTTCACGAAACTCTAAAATGCAAGTAAGTAGTGGTTAATCGGGACTAATGAATAAATAATTGAATTAATAGAGACGAAAAACGAGCTCTGTCCGCGTCGGCGTCGCCATTTCACAGTCTTTTTGTTCGCTGTAAAGTAGCTGAACTAATGGCGAGGCTACACGCCGGCAACCACGCCACCATCCGAATCGTTTGGCGGTATAGCGTTTGTTTTACTCGCCTATCACGTACTCACTCTGCCTGTTCAGTTTGAGTTAAGCATCGAGAGAGAGCGTATTTTTTTGTATTTGCTGCTTAAGTGTACTTTGCCTGGTAGGTTCGGCTGAACAACCGTAATTATTATATTTTTTTCTAAATAATTTATTTCATTCTTTCCTTATCTCGCCTGCCATTATCCATTTAACGATGGATAAATGGGTAATAAAACAACAAACAAAAAATGTGCCGGTTACAAACTCTTCGATTAGCACCAAAGAAAAATCGAGTTCTGAGAACAGCACTAACAAACGGCCGCACGATATGTTGTCTACTACTCTTACATAAAAGAAGAAGAAGTGGATTACATACAATTCGGTTTTATCAAGGGTACTGTGATAAACCATTATGTGTTATTTGTTGTGCGGAACTTTCAAAGGAGTCCATGAGACCTTCAAAGTTGAAGCGACATTTGGAATTGAAACATCCGAACTATAGTAATTAGCCAATAGATTTCTTTATAAATAAAACTAGAGAAATAATAGCTACCAAGAAGACTATGTCTTCGAATTTTTCTCAGGGAGCTCAGTCTGAAAATCTTATAATGGCTTCTTATGAAATATCAAAATTAATTGCTCAAACTGGTTAATCCTCACACAGTTGCCAAGAAATTAATAGTTCCAGGAATCAATATTATCTGCCATCATGGAGATGGCAGATAATATCGAAGAAAATGGCGTAGGTCACTTAAAAGAGTGCAATTTTTTTTTTCAGATATTGAATCTATAATTGAACTTTCGCGTGATAGGCACTCAAACATATCTTCAACACAATACCACTGATGGATTTTTGGCTGTCTTGCCGTTAAGAGTACCCAGTTTTATAAGAAAAAGCGATAAAATTTCCACTGCCTTTTGTCACAACCTATAAGTGTGAAAGAGGTTTTTCAATATTGGTTTTTCTAAAAAAAATAAATATAGAAACCGAATGGGAGGCGAATCGGATTTAAGAATGAAGTTTTCATCTTTTCCACCAAACCTGAAGTTTCTAGTTAACAAAACAACAGCATCACACTTCTCAAATAAATTACTTGGCTTTAGTTTAATTTCTTTATATTTTTGTAAGAGTAAATGCTTCTTTATTATAATAATAATAAATGAAAACTCTATGAACATTCAAATCTGTTTTATTTTACCTATTGGCCATAAAAGGTTTAGTGGGTCACTAAGATGGAGTATTAAAATAACCGGGCCACGAAAAAAAGTTTGGGAAACCTTGGCCTAGGGAATGAAAAAAATCAGTTTATATACCTTTATTGAAGAAAGGCGATGCCAGAGAGTGCAAAAATTACAAAACTATAGCACTGATTTCTCATGCAAGTAAAGTCTTACTTAAGATCATTCAGAAAAGACTGGAGCCATTCATGAAGACAGAAATGCCAGATGAACAGGCAGGATTTCGAAAAGGAGGAACAAGAGATCAAATCGCCAATGTGAGATGGATAACAGAAAGAGCACAGAATGTCTACCTTTGTTTCCTTGACTATAGCAAGGCTTTTGACTCTGTAGATCATGTGAAACTGTGGAATGTGTTAAAAAATGGGAGTACCAGACCATTTTATTATCTTTCTGAGGAATCTTTATTGTGAACAAGAAGCTTCTGTCCGAACAGATCTTGGAGAAACTGAGTATTTCACAATAGGTAAAGGGGTGCGACAGGGATGTATTTTATGTCCGTGCCTGTTTAACTTGTACAGCGAACACGTTTTAAGAATGGCAGGGCTGGAGGGGTCTTCAGTTGGAATTAAAATTGTTGGATGAAATATTAATACTTTGAAGTATGCAGATCATACCACCTTGGTAGCAGAAGGCAAAGAAGGTTTGGAGGAACCTCTTATGAAAGTTAAAGAAGAAAGTGCTAAATATGACGTTAAACCTAACCTCAAAAATATAAAAGTTATGGCAACATGTGAACTTGAAGATTTTGAAGTAGATGGTGAAAAATGGAAGTAGTTAACAATTTTGTCCTCAACGGATCCTGAATTGATAAAGATGGGTATTGTACTGAAGACGTTAGAAGAAGATTATTACTCGGGAGGAATCGCAATGACAAATTTAAGCAGGGTGTTTAAAGATAAAGATGTCAACCTCGCAACAAAAATCAGAGTCGTGAAAGCAATGGTAATCGTGTGGTACTATATGGATGTGAAAGTTTGACCCTGAGAAAGAGTAAAAGAAAGAAGATAGATGCATTTGAATTATGGGTTTGCAGATGCTCACTAAGAATACCATGGACTGCAAAGCAAACCAATAAATCAGAGTTAGACAGAATAAAGCCATAATGCTCCCTCAAAGCTTGAGCATCAAGCTTTGAGGGAGCAATCATCAAGATTTGCTTGATCATCAAGCAAAAATTGTCATATTTCGTATATTATACGAGCAAACATCAGTCTGGAGAAGATGATGATTCTTACTAAAGTGTATGGAAGCAGGAGAAGAGGATGACTAAGAATTATATGGGTGGATGGAGTTAAAGAAGAAACTGGAATGCGCCTGAAAATTCTGAAGGATATGGCTAGTGACAGGTAGAAAACATAGAGAGCGTATGTTCATAGAATCACCAACAGTCGAAAACGACTCGATGGAACATAAAAACAACAACAACTTCATCAAGATGAAAACATGATTGATTCTTATTTTAAAACGAACCATTGAAAATCTTGGGCTGTCTTGCCTAGTTTTCTTTATATTAAAATGCTCGTATCGCCAACTAATCGACTCACAACCCTTTCATTTAATAGGATATTACTTCAAGCTATATAGTGGTTGTTAGATCACAAAGAGAGAGACGATGCCATGAGCTGTCTTTATTTTCAAGATTATTTACCGATGGATTTGTGTGTAACGCGAAGTAATAAATTTTTGTGTTGAAAAAAAAAACTTACACTTGTATGATAACAAAAATATATCTTTAGTTTTCAAGCTTTATAAAAGCTTGACAATCTTGACACCTACGGGAGTGAAATCCAGATCTGTTTCTACCCGAAAGTAAATATTGTTCTCAGTAACCTACTAAAAACAATCTTCGTTCTAATCCTATTTAACACACAAGAAATTACTCTTAAAAATTTTTAATTTTCATCCCGGAAAACAGGCACACCGGCTAGAGAACAAACGGGTGTCAAATAAAAACATGGCTCCACAGCTTTAGCGATGGATGATAATCGTTCGCAATTTAGCCAAATGCAATCACCAAAGAAAAAATGAGCATTTTTAAATAATTAAGCTATAGTTATACAGAGAGTAAGAGGAAGACATTTGTACTGTTTAAGAAGATGTTATATAAAGAACACAGAGAGATGGAAATTAAAATTCATTGAAGAAAGATTTATTAAACAAATGGCAGTCCAAATGGTACCACCGCATAAAACCAGATTAGGTTCTTTGACTGCTGGTAATTATTATTTTAGACACTTACCTTTGCTGTGTTCCATTTATATAAAATTAAGTATGGAAACCAAAAGAGCCACATGACTATCATGTCTTCATTATGATACAGTTGAAAATAAGCCAAGAATTCTTGCATAATATCTACATGAAAATGTGAATTAGAACAATACACACATAAAGATATAACAGTATAATGATGAATACTACACAGTACAACGTTTGATAAAACAATATCGGTAATTAAACTGTGAAAATCAAAATGTTTGTACTTGTTTTACCTATTTGAAATGTGAAACAATTTTAACTCTTAAGAACTTGGTACCTGAAAATTTGGTGTATGTGTATTGGGATAACGTTTCTTCATAAACCGAAGTATTTGAATAACTTCATGAAATAAAGTATGTAATATTTTATGTCAAAGAATAAATTGCGATCTTTTTCAGAACAGTCTTTTTATTATTACCTGCAACGTAGCACTCTAAACAAAATTTGACTTTTTTTGTGTGTGATTCATTAGTTTCTTTTAAGATGTATTCGTAGAACTTGTTTCCACATCTGAGGCTAATCACTTGTACGCAATCCGGGAAAGTTTCGGCTAAAATGTTCCAATGTAAATGTTCAAAGCTTTTCTGAGAATAAAAAAATAGATTAAAAAAAATAATAACTTCAATCTCTTCATCGGCATACTTAAAGAGATTATATATTCTTCTCTTGTTCCTGGAAGCCGGTAAAGCCCTTTGCAATAATTCAAGCATGGACGAATTCCTCTCCTGAAAGATCTTGAATTTCAAGGAAATTCCCTTGAAATTTCTGATATTTCATTTTAGCACGTGCTGCTCGTTATGTGTTTTAACAATAATCTCAGGAAACATGAATAAAAGAAACAAAATGAAAGTGTTCCCCCCACCCCTTTCTTTTCCAGAATCCGGTCTGCTGCAAATGCATTATCAAATAATGGCGCAGTACTGTACTATCTTTATTTCTAGGTTTACGACACATACTTCTAAATTTACATTATGTCGTTTGATACCTAAAAGAAAGCAACAGTGCCAGAATTTATTGATAATCTTTTTGTTATTTTCAATGACTGTTTAGCGTCTGCCTATAATATTGAGGGTAATAATATTACTGCTCAACAAATTAATAAATGCATATATTCTACGGTATGACGCAAAAAAAAGCAGTACTGTTATTAGACACCTTCTTCAGTACCTGCGTTATGTTATATGTCATTCGACTGCATTCACATTAACAAAAGACCGCGTGTAGAGTCCACGCCATGCCATTTAGCTGTAGCAATGGTGTTGACGTTGGAAGAAAAGACGTTTACTGCTGAGCATTGTTTTTATTCATACGGAGTTGGTAGAGCAAATGGCACAAATCTACCGCATGTTTGTGAACAATTTGTTCGTCGTTTTCGTAAGCGTGCCCCAAGCAAGAATATCACCATTGCCTTAATCGAGAGGATCCGACGTACTCGCAGTGTCCTGCTGCAATGCAAAGGGCATTTCGAAGTGACCACGAACTGTTAACACAAATGAGAATCACGGGCTTGTGCTGGAGCAAGTGTTACAGTCTCCGAAACACGGACAACTCCGAACAGTGAGAAAACTTGGGATACCGAGGTGATTAGTAAAGAGAATCATTAAGGAGCTGGGTGTTTTTCGTACGTCATTCAAGTGGGTCAGTATTTAACAGCAACGGATTACGCTGCACGGTGGGAATACTGTGCACGCGTACTGGCCAATGTCTATGAAGATCCGTCTTTCCTCCAAAATGTCCGTTTTCAGACGAAGGGCATTTCAATTTAAGCGGTCACGTAAACAGACGAGCCTACGGGCTTCTTGGGTTCTAGACCTGAATTTGTGAAAGAGAAACTTGTTCAAAGCGAGAAGGTCACCGTATACGGTATGCAGTTAACGGCCATGGCATAATTGCTCTCTACTTCATTGAAGGGGGTGGTGCAACCGTGACCTTGAATAGCAGACGCTACATCGACAATGTGTTCGTTGCCTTCACCTAGAATTGCGTAAGATGTATCACACAAAAAACATTCCATTTCATACACAGGTATTTCAACAGAACACTTCCCCGGGAGGCTGATTTGGAGGTTTACAGAATTCCCCTACCCTTCACGTTCACCTTCGTCTGGAACAAGTTGAAAGAAAGGATATTCTCTCATAATCAGCCTTCAAACCTTCGCATGCGTTACGAAACCTCTCTTCAAAGACAGGTGATCATTAAGAGCAGGTAATGTACTATCGTTAATGCTTTATTGTACTGGTTTTTGCGTTCATACTGTATAAATGAAATTAAATTCGGTGATTGTGTGGATCTTCGAAATACGGAATTCGAACCTGAAGTTGAAGAAATTTCATCACAGTTTTGGATTGCATACAACTTGAAACAGAGCATCTAGATAAAAAAGTAGAGCATGCGATGTTGGTAAAAAAACAAAATATTATCGCAATATTACTTCTCTCTAAACTATATGCTTATTTTTTTCTGTTTAGTTTTATACGATTATTGAATATACGCTAAGATGTATTTTACAACCCTACCTACGAAACCTTGTAAACGTATCATATATTTATTAACGTGGGTGTGCTAATGGTTTGATACCACTGAATCTTTGTTCTAACTTCAAAATATGAACATTTTCAAATTATCGCAGGTCCATTTAGTAGAAATACTCTGGCTTCACACACATTGAAAAATCATCCATCCCTTAAAAAATTCAAAAACATACACTGGCATTTGATTCCGACCAGCTTATAACAAAATCCCAAATTACCAACACACTACCCTTACACGGTACTATCATACTATAAGATGATTAGTTAACCTCTCGTGTATAGACCCAACATGAAAAAAAAATCCCATCCCACATATCGTATCGTAATGAAGATTTTTCATCTGCACCGAGAAATCTTTCCACCAAAGACTTCTGCGATTCACACTTAGTATTTCCACCAAGTGAAAATAATAATGAAATAAGCACAAATGAGATAAGAGCAGTAATATCAGGGTAAATGGAAGTGAATATGTTTTTGCAAAAAACATTTTAATTTACAACTACATCCATTAAGTTAAAAATAGTGACTGAAAAATCCAGCAGTAGTAGTTACTTCACTTCGTATTCCGGCTTCTTCAGTAGTTGTACATGGTAAATTTCTAGTGAATAGAACATTATTATTATTATTTTTATTAATATTAGTAATAATAAATTAATAATAACAAGTATTATTATTATTAATACACGACCTACGACAACTCTCTACATCTCCACACCCTTCAACAACTCATACGGTTCATTTGTGAGATCACATCAGATACACACGCAACTCAACAACCTACCAAGAAAGTTAAAACACGTAGATAACTACAGAACATTAAAAAACGAACTCTGGAAAATATACCAACAAAGTTAAGAAACCATTAACACTAATATACACGTCACAAATCACTAGCATCCAATGCCTACATCCCATACATAAATAGTAGCAACAACACAAAGAGTGAAGGCTAAATCCCACTCTCTTCCCACTCTCAGCTAACCCCAAGCTTCGAAATAGGTGGGATTAACTTGCCTCACTCATCTACCAGAAATCATTATAAGCAAATACAGAAATTTGTATGTATAATCATTCTTTCTCTTCTTTCTCAATTAGTATGTTTGTGCGAAATAGAAAATATAATATTTCAATTGTATATGTGTAGCTGTGTATAATCACACTTTCTCAAACTTCGAAGGAAAAAAAAAGTGAACCGTAACATGTAATATTATTTAAGTTGTGCAACTGTGAATTATATAATTGTAAATTATTACTATGATTATTATTTATAAAAAAAGAAAAAAATATGTTATCATCATCATTATTATTGGAATCTCATCATTGTAAAAAATAAAGTATATATGCAGCACTTAGTGCAGAACCTTGTTAAATAATATATTGAATGTTACTCAAGACGATTATTTTAAATATGTAAATATTTGAGAGATCAATAAAAAAAATATTATTATTTTGCATTTGCAATAACCATCAATAATACAAACAACAGAATTCTTCCAAGATAAAAGAAATGGAAGCAAAACGTAATTGGACTTGTTATGAACTTGGAAAAATATTCTATAAAAACAAAGACAATGGTATTTGGTGAGAAGAAAATGACACAACAGATACAAGTGAATGGAATTGATATATGAAATAGAACAATTCACATATTTGAGAAGTAAAATGACATATGACTTGGACTTTAAAAAAGAAATAAAGATCAGGATTGTAAATGGAAGAACAAATCTTAAGGCCATGGATCACATCTGGAAAAGTAAAGCGATCAGCCTGTAAACGAAATTAATAGTACTAGAGACATACATCTTTATTGATGTACTGAATGAATATGAAACGTGGGTAATAAATTAGGAATCAAGAAAAATAATTTTTACATTTCATAGAACTCGTTACTGGAAGATTCTAAGAAAATAGGATGGGTATAGAAAATCACAAATGAAGAACTATGTCGGAAGATACAACTAGAGGAGAATCTAATGCAGAAGATTATACAACAGAAGCTGCAATTATATTTGGACGCATCTGCTGGATGAGAGAGGATCGGATGATAAAACATTCATGTTGGGTATTATGGATGGTGTAAATAGAACTTTTAAACATAATTTTTTAAATAAGTAAAATTTAGAAATAAAAAAATTAAAATCTGTAAACAGAATTTTTAAATAGAGAATTTTTAAAGTAAATTTAAAACGAAACATTAACGAAACGAAACAATTTTTTAAAGCTTTTATATATAAGAAAAACTAAATCATTTAACAAAAATTCCCCTTTTATGTTTTTTTAATACTCAAAATAATAATTAAATTTGTTTGGAACAGCCTTCCTTCCCCTACAAAACATTCCCCAAAGACTACAACCTGTAGCCCTTCATGAGGAACATCAACAAATTACTCTACTCTTATCGCAAACTGCACAACATTTACTTCCTGTATGCCTTGCTGTAGAGAATTGAAATTTTTGCGTCTTAAAATATATACACATATATACATGTATTTAATCCACTTATTCTGATCCTAATCATAAGACCCTCTAATGACGAAGATATTTCCTTAATTAAAATTACAAGTATAATGAATAAATAATTACATATTCATATAAGTTTTGTAAATTCAAATTAATATTTCGTTTATTTATTTTCTATTATAAAAAAGGCAATTAGCCTCCTAATTGTAACGTTTAATAACACTATTTTCTCTCAACTATATTTTACTAAAATGCAAGACTACATATATATTAATTTAATGATTTTTATGCTTATTGAAAACGTTTCGTATAAAATGAAAAATGCTACACTTACATATATTAGCATTCAATTTTCTAGTGCTTCTGAAAAACCTATAAAGAATATCCAAGTTTCCTATTAGAACGTAAGGTAATGGGCCAGGTACATCACGTAAGACATGGTTACATTGATGATGCATCAGGTATACAAGCAGCAATCCCACACACAGAAGACCAACACATAATTCAGACGCAAGATTATCAAAAATCGTTTCTAGAATGATTTTAATCATTTTATGCTGAATTATTCTTCTTTTGAATGCAAAAGTTCTTCGGTAATGTGTTTTGCATATCTTGTCGGTGCGTAGAAACAAATGTATGACCGGACCTGACAGGCTAATGCAAGAATACTGGATTACACTGTTCGTCTTCGCTTTATAAGTGGAATAGCGTGTCGACACAAATACCCTTGCATCGGTGTCCTTGAAAAAAAAAAAGGATGGCGTTTGATATATTTCGTTTGTTGTAAGCGGTTTAAAGTTGTCAAGCAGGGTAGTTGTATAAAAACACATTTAATGGCTATTTAGCAAACAAGTTTTAAGAAACTGGGCTTCAATTATTACACAACAGAACCAACTTGAAGACGACTGATCGATATACCAAAGAATGTTGCTACTGGGTGGAAACTAATTTCAGGTTTACACAACTCTCACCGGATCAACTCTTATCCTAATTGCTACTTCTATGAATCATTTCGCTTACCTGTCTTTTCTTTTAGTATGTTTTGTCTCATCTACCTGCCAGGCAAAACAAGTCGAGCACCATTCTTATTTGTCAATTCAGTTTCATCCTTGTAACTTCCCTGTTCATCGTATCTCCGTAAATTTTAATGTTCTAATCTACCATAGAGCGTGACTTCTTATCATTCTCTTTATTAAATTTCCTTTCATTAGTACGTCTGTCTTGCCCTATCAATCATTTATATCAACCTGAATTCCAAGTTTTCATCTCTTTCCTTATGAAACATTTCTTTCAACATCATTCCTTATCTACTCATTCTATCAGCCTACCTAACCTCAGGTTATTCAGTTTCCTGTTAATGATTAAAGTACAGGGTTACATCAAAGATGAGACAAAGTAAAGATTTCCCATTGCATGGAAACAACATGCATATCCCTTGTTTCACCAGACGCCTTTCACCGATATCATCAAGGAAATCAGCGAAAAAAAAAATTCAGGGAGGGTAATCTCGTCAGCCTTAGGCGAATTTCTCTGAAAAATTCACTTATTCTTCAAAGCAATAAATCCACACTAGAGGTATATATCAGCACTGTAGTCTTCATCCAGAAATATCATTACACATTTTATGGAAGTCACGTGATCACCAAGCGCAATTTGCTGGCCTTTTTGTGCATATTTCAGCATTTCTTTGCGCTAATAATTATCAGAATGATAGATTACAACATGAATAAAAATATTTCTGTTCAAACTGGAAACTTACCAGGTCAGTCTTACGAAGACTCAAGATGGAAATAAACCGAGAATAACAGCGAACTTGCCAACGTTTCTAACTGTTTTCTCGTGACAAGCAATCGGCAGCTGAATTTTTTTTTTTTTTAATCTCATTGATGTAAAGCATTAGCTTGATTGTCTAACTGGAACTCGAGTTTGTGCATTATGTTAGATTATGATGAATATATAAAGTTTTCGACAAAAAAACAATGTGATATTAAATAACTCATATTGGTTTTATTAGGCCGTTATATTACACATGAGTGTACTGAATAGTTTCGCCACATTTGGTAGTAACTTCTTTTTCGTAGGTTAGAAAGAAAAAAAAATAATAACATTCACTTTTTATTACCCGAAAATATAGTGTTGCTGAGTTTCATAAATTTCTTTCGCCCTTCATCCGTTTTCCATTATAAAATTAAACTCACAGTGGAACTTGAAAATGAAAAAAAAATTACCTTTTCCTGATGTTTTGATTGCGAAAAAAAAAAACAAAAAAAACAAAGGGAGGCCTCTCTCTTAGCGTATGCCATAAGCCTAGTCACTCAAACACATCTTTATCTATCTTCCTCCTCATTGTACCATTTTCATTACAAAAATTAGGTATTATGCCTACACTCAAGAAAAGAACGATCTCTATTAAAAGAGATGAAGGAAAAATGAAAGAAGAATTACAATATCTACTCCAACTACAGGTAAGCGATGAATATTGTATGGAAATGGCATAAAGATATTAATCTGCACTCCTGCTGCACAGCAAATTCCTGCCTTCGCTGTAGAACCTCAGCTTCCGTCCATGATTAAGAGTGACTCTCAAACCCATTGGGACTAGATGAGCTTTAATATCTAATGACCAAAACCTTCATACAAACGGCCTGTAGTTTATAATATTCGATGTCCATGTGGCCTTTCTTATACAGTGCAAATTTCAGGAAGTTTGGAAAAAAGACAAAAAAGGAGAACATATTGGAGACGTTAATTGGAACAGAAAAGACTGCTCAGGCTTAACTCTCTCCTTCTACCACAGTCACCACAATATTTATTGTGACAAGAGCTCCATGCCGTACGTACAGTAGGGGGACAAATGCTCATAACTTTAAAGAAACTATGATTGTTATCCAATCATGGTTATCCACTTATTGGATTTTCCACACATCAGACTTTAACTTTTCTGCCAACCATCATTTCTACATGTTCTGTTTTTAGTTATGTAATGATTCACGTTTACCCCTTTACTGTATTATGTTTTGTTCTTCCTAACCTAGAAGCAGCCACTAACATATGTAGCGAATTAGACGTATAATCATCTGCAATATGGTCTAATAAAATCCAATGTCAACTTATTTAAAATCTTATATATTAGATTCTTTGTTGCAACCTTCCTAAATTGAAGTTTGCTGGTGAATGTCTAATGGTCTGCAACTGTTTCTTGATAGAGCAGTGTTTCCTACATTGTCATATTTGTTTTCATTAATTTCTTCCTCCTGGTTCTTTCCTTTTTTTAAATTCTTTTCAGTTAATATTTCACTATCACATGCCTAGAAACAGAGAGAGAGAGAGAGAGAGAGAGAGAGAGAGAGAGAGAGAGAGCAGACTATATATACATCCATCACTGAAATTTCTATATCGGACTGTTACCTTTACTAACTTTCTTAAAATGTTCTTTCCTTCGAACTGGTCAATCGGATTGCTAATTGTACATTCTGAAATGGAAACTACTATTTCTTGACCAGAAGTTTTTCTATTTCTTTTAACCAAATTGCAGGCTGTGCAATTTGTATTCTCTCAATCTGTTTCATATTCCACATTTCAGCGACCAGAAACCAACTTATTCAATAGTTGCTGAACCCTCTACAGCATCTCGTCCTCCTTGAATTTGGTTCAGTTTGGTTGTCCTCCTATCCAGTGGTAAATTAGAGAAGAACGAGCGGAATATGATTATGCCAAGGTATTATATATATTAATGTGAATGAGGTTTTACACAGTATAGCGGGAAAAAGGAGGAATAACAAGTGATCATTCCTGTAAGCTATATAGGGAGGAAGTGAGCATGAGAGCAAGGATATGTTTTTTTTTTAAGCACCGAGTTTGGTGAATAACTGGAATTAATGCATTGCCTGAGAGTGTAGTGTCTGAAGAAAATGCGAATGTATTTAACTCACGGTGTGATGAATCGTGTGTATGAGAAAAATCTTTGTCTCCATGGTGGTCTGATTTTTTTAATAATATTTTTTTATTAAAATTATGATTACATATTGTTATGATATATTTAAATTACATGTCATACATATATTGCACACATACATACATTGACTACAATTTTTTTTAAATCCAATGCTTTTTTATTATTAAAATTATGATTACATATTGTGATTATATATTTACAACACATATGATTGCATATTTACAACAGGTTTACTTCTGTTAAAAATACCAAGCAATTATATGAGCTAGGTTTTAATCCTTTTTCACAAATAAGCAAGTCAAGTTTGCGCCTGAACGTAGTTCAAGTCTGAGCCAAATTTTTCTGATATCATTTTCCTTTGTATTTTCCTCTAATGCACAGCACATCCCCTTGCGGAGATGTATGATGCTATGCATTAAAGGCAAGAGCCACTACACAGATCGGTTTCGACCTTTATTGAGGTCTCGTAAGTGGGAGCGAGACCCAAAAAATGCCAAGGTTGAAGTAATATAGAGCTTATAAATTTTATCTGAACAAATTGCCTCAAGGTGCTTTGACCTTATTAAATAAAAATCTCAGGATGAGCGTAAGATGTAAAAACTTTTTTACCTTGGATATATGCTATGTTACAGATACCAAGCAATTTTATATGCTAGGTTTTAATCCTTTTCTCAAGTAAGGATAAAACAGACAAGTAAGTCTTCTGTTTTTTTTTTGTTTTTTTTTGTAACAATGAAATTCGAACATATTTTCTTTTTCTTTCTGTATAATGCATTAATAGTAGTTGGCAATTTTTGTTTCGGAGAATACTATTACTCTTTTTACAGCATTTTTACATTTAACGATGAGTTATATATATATTTACAATTTTGATATAATGTATTTCAGCGATGTAACTGCAGGACTTAAATGTAATATATGAATTTTTTTTCTCTTTTTTTTCCGTTGATCTTGGGTGAGATGTAATTTCTCAGCTTTAATCCTCGAAGCTTATGTATTATGCTTATCTGAGAATGACACAGGTTAATTATTATTTATTTGTTTGGTTGCTCTGTCGCTTGTGAAGTAGGATGACGTTTTATAGGTCTCATTTCCATCTGAAAAGCCTGAAATATTGTGTTTCATTAAGTTTGTAAGTCGTGTGTAGGTTGCGTGTTTCCTGCTCATAGTATGTCCTTAAAGCTCTTTTCAGGCTGTTGTAGTTTGCAATGTACTAGTATTTAAAAGTTTATTTATTTAGCATGTCTGAGATGCACACGCTTCGTGTGGCCTTTCCGTAGTGATTATGATATAATTAGTTGTCTATGGTCTTGTTATACGGTATGTATGTCTTATAGTTGGCATCGAAGAAATGTTTTATCAAAGCTGCATAGTGACTTAAGTGTTTTGTTATTAGTATTTTATGTTCTGAGATTGCAGTGTATATAAGGTCGTTATTTTCTCTTTGTTCCCAAAAGATCAGTTTTATCATTTCGTAATGTAACGATATTAATCTCTTTAGTTTGTAGGGTCCCCAGAAAGCATACGTTGTCATAGCGTATCTTAGTATATTTTGGCATATTGAATTGTATATTTTTAGGTGTGTGGGAACTATGTCTTTTAACCGGTAGTTTGCCAGCAATTGTTCGCAGTTTGTTGTGTAGATGGTTCAAGTGGCTATTGCTATTCTAGTTCATATCTGCATCGAAGTAAATTCGAAGGTATCGTCTTGTTTCAACCTGAGTGATTGTAGTGGTTTTGCTGTTCTGTGTGTTTTTTATGTTGGAAAGTGGATATTGGATGGTTATATACTTGTTATCAACTGGTCGAGTCAGTGGATTTCTGAATATTATTAATTTTGTCTTTTCTGAGTTTAGGTGTATGAAGTTTTTTGTGAGCCGGTCTATGATCAGATTTATGTCATGTTGCATATTTGTTTGGGCTATGCTTGCGTTATTATGGATGGATATTAAAGCTGTATCGTCTGCGTATTGGAATATTCTTACCTTTGAGAGGTAGCTGATAATATCGTGCGTGTAAATGTTGAATAGAGTTCAGGGGAGTACATCTCCCTGTGGCACTCCACAGGTTACTGGTAGGTCTCTGTTTCGGTTTTACCCTATACGTGTGATATGCTTTCTATTTTGTAGGTAGTTTGTAAATCACCAGTGCAGAGGCCGTTTATTCCAACATGTCTCAACTTTTCTAATAAGATTTGATGGGTGCTTATTTGTGTGTGTGTGTGTGTGTGTGCGCGCACGCGCATGTGTGTCTTAAATGCTTTAGTTAAATCGATAAAGACTACCATGACAATTTTGTTTTTGTCTAAAGAGGTATCAATTATGTCCATAAAGTTTTCTAAGACAGATGGTGTTCCCTTAATTTTCTGAAAACCGTATTGTGTTTTGGAGATAATACGAAAGTTCTCTGTATATGTTGTGAGTTTCTTTAGTACCATTCGCTCCATAATTTGATTGATAATTTGTAGTGTTGCTATGGGCCTGCTGATTAACTTTCTATTTTCATGTTTGTATATGAGTGTGATTATGGCAGTCTTTAACATACATGGTATCTGTCCTGTTTTAAATATTTTGTTTATTAATTTTAGTAGGATAGAGCCTAAGGTACTTCGTGTCGCTTAATATGCTTAGATTTTAATAAAAATCCCATGATGATTAATAATAATAAATCAGCTAACGCCTTTTATTCCCCTCATAGTGAGTAGGCGAGGACTTTATACCCTATTTAGCTTTTGGAGACTGAGGAGGCAGCTCAATCTCTACCGGTAGCCAATCAGAGATAGCTGGCCCATGTCTATCACTAATTATATGCAGCTCCCGATCAAGAGGCTGACAAACATGTGCTGCCATCTCTTGGTATCTAACCCTAAGAGGATATGTTACTGTCTGAAATAATGTGGGTACTGCGGTCGATTTTCTTGAGTTTCCAGGGCGAAAAACCCGAGTTTGGGGGGAGTAAAAAAACCGCTCGCCCATGCGACTAACTAACTCGGGAACCGGTCTAGAATAGGCTTAGAAAAAAAATTCCTCCAGTCGGCGACTAGATTTGTAGTAGTAGTAGCAGTAATAATAATAATAATAATAAGCAATGTATCATTGTTTAAAACTTACAGGTTTAAACTATTTGGAGGTAAAATCTGTGCCGGACATTTTCGTAATATTGCTCAAGCCTTCAAGGCTTCAGTATTTTCCATGGCTGATTGCCTTCAATACTGGTCCTTGCCGTATCTACAGTAAGGTAGGTTCCCTGGCACTACTAGCGTCCTTGTGGACGCTAGTAATACCAGGGCAGTGTCGTGCCTTTCGTCTCGCCAGAGTATCTGATCAAAGTCATGGCGAATTCGAAGTTACTTCGATTTTGAAGTAACTTTGATAATAATGAGATATTATCACTCTCATTAACACTGATTCATGTGTGTTGCATTAACAGCTACCTCTTCATTTGCTATTGTCCTCGCGATGCTACTTCTCACCTAAGACCTCAAGCTGTATAAATTTCAACTGCAGCCGACATTAAAATAATATTCTAAGTACGTGTATGATAAACGTGAAGATGTACACTGTCTTTTGAGCGTAGACTGGAATAGTTTCCAAGTATGTTATTGAAAATTTATTTGTAACCTGTATTTAATAGAGAAATTATTCTTCTGTTTTATCCGTATCCGATCAATCTGCCTTTTTAAATATAGATACAGTACAGATAGAGGCTACTAAATACTGATTAGAAAACAAATTCATTTCTTCGTAAACATGTTCATCTCTTACACGTGGAATAGTTTCTGATGAATAATTATATAATTAATTACAGATCTTTCTCCTCGACGATTTTTTTTTATTCTTTTTTTTTTCTTATTCGGGATAATGTCGTAGTCATTTTAAAATCATTGGAATTGCAAACGTCGAATGTTTTTTTTTACCGTTATTATTAACAGTTTGTTTCCTACATAATTAAACCTTAGGGGAATAGATTACTTCTAATTCTCATAGAGATCTCCTACTAATATAAAGTCATTTTTATTACACTTAATTTTGAAGTTCCTTGTATAATTGTCCAGAATTCTTCGTTTTCCTGACTTCTTCAGAGGCATAGATTCCTATAATAACTAAACAGTTTCTAGTGGTTTTTAATTTAACTATGATAATTCACATGTATAAAGAGTATATATTTCTGTTATATTTTCCATTTATTAACGATTAAATCGCACTTCACTCGAAGATGTTATACTTGGTCTATCCCACTATGAGTCAGCTTAACTGTCTATAACTTTTGTTCTAATTTATTTTTTTTTATTTTTGCTTTCAAATCTTTTTGGCTGAAATGACTAGTTTCAACATAGTGAATGACTTAGTTACATACTTGAATAACTGCTATATATACCAAACATGAGCTACTGTGTTTTCTTCAAATTGGAACAGGCACTCTTGATGATTATTAAAATAACAAGAAATAATCCCCTACTCTTTTTTCTCTGTTTTTTCTCAGTCACTTAGACTTCATTTTCGGCTTTTATTAAATAAACTTGTTCATACTTTTTCCAGGAAATGACGTATTATGGAAATCAAATTTTATTGCTTTATTTATACATGTCAGAATATCATCACTATAACACAAAATGCAGATGATCTCCTACAATCTCTTCCAGTCTCATTTTTAATCTATAATCTCAGTGCAAAATTAAGTTTAAGGAAAATACGGATAGGAATGAGATATTTTGTGAATTATACCAAAGAGAACGACACTTGTATTTAATTATTCATTAAAGTTCAAGCATTTAAGGAAATAATTTTCTAACGAATTTTCATAGATACGAATGAACAATATTTAGTCAAAGAGCATACTGAAAAAAGGTACCGTCAAAGGGTGTGATGAAATCTCAAATGAAGTCAATATCTCACTCATTTTCGTCCAAATGAGTGAGATGTTGGCTTCATTTGAGATTATTATTAACTTTATTATATTAGCTTATAACTATAACGAAGTCATTGCAGGTTAAGTACCTGAAGGATGGACTGCGAGCATACTGTTGAATTTTGTGCCTGAAGGAATGACTCGGGGCAAATGCTACTCTGCCATTGGCGAGGTTTATACTGAATCAACTCGGCTTATAAATCACTTCAACAACAACAACAACAACAACAGAAGAGGTTTGCCGGTAGGAATGCTAGACTTCCTTAAAAGGTTAAACTACAGCGATAAGACAAGATAGAAATTATATTAAAAGTCTGTAAATTCAATTCGTTAAACAAATATTTGGAATAACGAATATGTAGGATTTTGGTATGTCGGTAAATTCTTAGAAAAATCTGCAGAAGTAATATTACTTTTAATAAGCTGATTCTCATGACAATGTTCTCTCAACGTTTATGTTTATTTCTCTTGTATGTAAATTAATGTTTAGATGTTATTTAACATACATTAATTTAGTAAAATATCGCACGTGGAAAACGGCACATTTGGCAGATCTCTTCTGCTAGGTTCGGATAAGATCAAGTAGCTGTTTGAAAGTGCACAGATGCTATTGGAATTATGGAATATAGATTCCTGGTATGCGGACTGCAGACACTGATAAATAGGAGAAAGCGGGATGATACATTAGAGGTCTATAAAATATTATCAAATGAGAAATATTTCGATATATATGGAAGCCGAGGAGTGGATGAAATGCTTTACCTTCCTTAAGTAACATATTACGTTACCTTTTGCCTTTCTCTAACATCCTGAGTTTACACTTATAACTTCCACGGATCCCACCTCTTTCTTTTACTTCTCAAGACAATTTGAAAAATCTCCTCTGTATCTATCCCGTACGTTTCCTTTACGCATAAACACTCATTTAACGGACATAGTGCACACGTGTCGGCCTTAGTTGTGTCAAAACAATAACCCTTCAATAACACGTACGTTTCTCTCATATTCTCTGTTTTAGATTTGTCAAATTTGTCTTCTTATTCAATGAAGCGTCCATTTTAGTTCAGATTTTTTTGACAATGCCCTTTGACTGGAATGATCTAGGTTTGATTTCCATTAATGATTCTAAGAACCTTTGTAAGGGATTTTCAACTGGTGAGTTAGCACTTCTCATATACTTACGGCAGAGTTCTGCATCGGAAAGTCTGTTTTCTTTTTCCATCTACAATAATGAGAACAACCAGCCAGATAAACATGTTCCTTTGACAGACATAATTACCAGTAATTAAATAGCCTCCATGTCATTCGCTATTTCGGCTGTAATCGATCAAACAAACGGTTCACAAATTTCCTATCATTTTCGATAATCCTTATTTTTTACTAGACACTTCAATGCTAGTCTGTAACTTGTTTTCATTGTATTTTATCCACCTTTTCTCTGTTTTTCTTATAGATTATCTATTTCGTAAGAATATCTGCCTCTTAGCGCTGGTTTAGCCCTCCTGGTGAGGAATTAATTTTTATTCATGTAATTACTATACAATGTATATGAATGCATCATTATATTTCAATGATTGCAATGTTTTATTATTGCATTTATTATGGATTATATAATTATAACAATATTGCCGAAGAAAATTATAATAATATGAAAAGAAAAAATGCATAATTTGTTTTCTAGTACGTTGCAATGTATATATATTGCAACGGGAAGTGACTCATCAACTAAGGCATTAAATGTGTGTGTATATATGTTTGAGAGAGAAAGAGAGAGGGAGTGCGCTTGTGCTCACATTCTAGGCGAATTCGTGTATAGAGGCTTAAGTGCTGTGAAGACATAATGTTGGAGGTTTAATGGATAAACACAACTATGGTGATTCAGGCTTGGCTGACCATGTCTTGGACACCACCCACAGAGTATCATGGAAGAAAACCACCATGCTCCATCACAGCAAATTCAAGAAAGAGAGACTATTCTTAGAAGCACAGCAGGTCTTAGAAATCAACCAAATCTTAATAAATACGGTTGCATTAAACTTCCGAAAATTTGGGAAACACTCATCACCAGAGATCCTACTTTATATTCCAGGCCACCTACAACCGCCCTTAGAGGGCTCTCCACCTAAATAGGACTTTAGTGTCACCCACGTGGTTGGGCTTAGTATTGTATGATATTTGTGTTATGTTGCATTAGTTATTTTTGTAATCCCCGTAGATGTCCTAGTGACTAGGACGAAATATAGGAAGTACTAAATTCTTTTTAATCCTTTCTTAGTGTTGTAAAAAATCCATTAAACCTCCAATATTATATCTAGGCGAATTATTAGTGACGTCAACTCATCGAATTCATAATACTATCTGTGCATCTATATGAAACAACTCACGAACAGATAATTGATTCCGATAAACCTTCATAGTTCAGATTTTGAGACGAAAAATTTTCAAATACTTTTCATTGTTGTAACATATAACTATAATAAATTCCACTTTACCAAAATGAAGACCAAATTATTTTCTCATTAATTTTAAACCAATAAGTTTAATACATTATGGGTCGTCGTATTGTCATGAATTTCACTTTCTTGATGAAGAAATCTTAAAACACTAAACAAGAAATCTTAGAGTTAGAGAAGAAACTTTATGTGCCTGGGAGAAGTATAAAATTCTTCAGAAAAAAAAATCCATAAAGGCTTCTTGCTGTCTTCATGATAAAGGAGAAAGTGTTCGATATTAGAAAGAAAGGCGAAGCTTCTCTCTCTCCATCTCTCTTGCTTTGAAGCATATACATACATACGCACGCACGCACGCCAAATCATCGTATTGTTGTACTAATGACTAAGTGTCCGCGTGGTTAATCTAGTGGCTTTCCGCTTCGCAACCATATGCCTGAGGAAAGGAGTGTCCTGGTCCGATTCCCGTCGCCGACGTGAGGGGCTTAAGGATTTTCCTCAGCCATAGCCAAGTTAGCCGGTCTTGGGAGTGGACAGCAGGATTTTCTCTCCCAGTTTATCTGGGGTTTTTCATCCCGCAAGCAGGCAAACCGGCCCCGTGAACACACACGGATCTACAGCCATAAATACTTAACAACCCATGAGGGGGATAAACTCGCCCCAATAGGGACGGGGGAGAAAACTCATAAGAATAAATAAATGACTAAGTAGTAAGGATTGTTATCACTACTTATGATTTTTCTGTTTATTAATATTACTAATGATATGTTTTAGTCATTGCTGTTTGAAAATAATAGTGTTTTTTATGGTTAACTTGTCCTCTAGCTAGTTGCCTTATTTGACGGAAAACTGGAAATTTTACGCAACAAAACTGATTTCACGAAAATATTTTTGAAGTACGACTGAAGTATTTATATAAAAATGATTGTTTAACTGAGATTCCATTTTAATTTAACATAAGTAGATTTATTTCACTGTTTTGACATATCAGTTTTGACACTTTTCTCTGTTTTGACATATCTGTTCTCACTAGACTGAGCATTAATATCTGAGCATGAATAGAACATAATAATAATGTTTCTTAAGCAGAAGAAATAAAATAAAAAGCAATATATTTCTATTATTTTATAAACTTACGTTCCGAAGATAGTTTTTATATGTTTTGTGGGTCAGAAAGGGATCAAATATTCTGAAACCTAAATCATGATAGTAGTGAAGAAATTCTGTACAAATCTACCAAGAAATACATGCTTTAGCCACACAAACAAATAGGTTTCCCAGATGATATAAACACAGCGATTAATGAAGAAATAACAAGAAGAAGAAGAACATAAAATTGTATTACTTATACCTTCATGGCGACCATACGTTCTCTGTACATAGTTATGAACATCCGGATCTGCATAAGGTTAACTCCCTTGAACAGGTGTCATATTTATCTGTTTTAGGAATGATATTTCTAAAATAAAGCATTAAACAAACTCAACATTTTTTATATGTACACTGGAATGTCTTCTTTCTTAATGTCAAGAAGTGTGGAGATTAATGTAGAAATTTCTCTTGAATGATAGTCACGAATTCATGCGCAAATATGAAAATATCCGGTAAAGAAACCAAGAATCCCAATGGCCGTTAAAATCCAATAATCATTTATAGCAACGAGAAAAGGCGACCAAATTCAAACTCACATGAATTTAGGACAGATAGAAAGCATATTTGTCACATATAACATCCAAACCGAATAATTTCACTGCAGGAACGATATCGATCCACTCGTCCTTAATTTTTAAGTTCATCTGTTTAAAGAAGATGGACGATTGTTCATTCATAATTGACAAGAATCCTTCTAATACGCTGGAATAAAATACTGGCGTCAAACGTTTCATTCCCCCCCTCCATTTATCTCCATTGCTGTACAGAAAACGAGTCGAATTACCACCTAACGTTTCACAAAACACGTGATCATGAACAAGAAATATATCAAATAATCTGCTGAAAGTCACCGAAACACCTCTGATATCAGAAAATGGATGTAACTACACAACCTACAATCACTCAAAGGAGTATAAATCAGCAAAACTCTTCTCACATATCATTTATTAATAAACACATTTAACATTGTCTTTTTCGATATAAATATTTATTAACAACATTAAAATGTATTTTAATTCCCTTTTATTGAAAAAGCAAAAGAATTTTACCTCGGCATCAGTCCATCGTTTAACGATGGGCTGATGCCGAGGTAAAATGCTTGATTATACAATCGAGTATAATCAAGCTTTCGCCAGATTATACTCGATTGTCATGCGAAGATGAGTTTTGCTGTTCAGAAGAACTGCAATACAATGGATGGAATCTTAAAATCCTCATGGATGTATGCACATCTCGTTACATCTAATACTGAGCCTCATATTATACGTTCTCTGAATTAAATGTTGAACCGTAAACACTCTCTAAATTCTTTCCATAACTGGATACGATCTCTAGTTAGAGAAATCTGTACATCTCTAGTTAGAGAACGTAGAGATGTACAAAAAATCCTCGTTTTTTGTTCGTTATCAGCCCCTTTTCACCCTTTGATGATGGTAGACACAGACGACCTCAGCCACCACAACTTAGCGACAATCACTTATACTTTGATGATAATGTCCAGCAAGATGATGAAATATACTGTAGTGGGTTAACTTTGTATCGAACCGTTTCCTGTGATTTAAAAACTACATTCATGCAGAAGCTAAAAGTTGTAAAGAAATTTCGTTCAGACGTGGAAGCTCTCAAACAAGAATTCAAAACTCGTATTGATTTTCTATAAGAAAAGACTGGTAGAGAAGACTGATTCTGGAACTGTTCGGAATTACCAGCTAAATTAAATATTTACAGACCGAAATTTCCTCGATTAAAACTGGCATAACCAAAGGCACTTTAATGATACACACTCAGAGAAGTAATCTCGACAATAAAGATAACCACTTAATAATTTCTATACTTTCTACTGAATCAAAGATATGGATGTGTTCCAAAACATATGTAGTGTCATTTTTGTTGCAGTTATGAAGCTTATGTAGAATTTGAACCACTTTCAAAAACAGTCTCTATGTTTTGAAATAAGTCATGTGCAATAACTAGATCTGATTAACTGGTTTTCATCCTGAGAAAGTAGTCTACAACATATCAAACAAACATTACTCCAAAGTAAATCGAGAAGCTCATGGAGAAGTTGGATAAATGTAGATCCTATTACATATACTAATATTCTGTTTGTCAAAGGAATATTACTTATATATATATATATTATATATATATATATATATATATATATATATATATATATATATATATATATATATATATATATATATATATATATATATATATATATATATATATATATATATATATATATATATATATATATGACAGAATGATCATTGACTCGGTTAACATACACAGTTTTATGAAAAAAATTGAATGACTAGAACCGAGATTTAATTAAAAAGGTTTTTAATATAAACACACTACTAGTTTCGGCCTGTAACAGCCTTCTTCAGGTAACATTATGAAAGAAAAAACACTAAACATTGAGGATTAAAAGACTATGAACAACATAGACAGTCTTTATACATAATTAGCATTAAAACGTTGTAGTTGTATTTGATACTGTTCTTTTGTTTGTTGCATTGTTGGGAGAGTGCGTGCTTGCTGCATCACGTGAACGCCAGTACATGATTACAGCTGAATGACTATCCGGGAGGTTGTAGCTTAAGTTGTTATTTAGATGAACAGGATTGAAGATGATTTCTCTCGATTCCACAATTTTTCTCTCTATTTCGTCACTGCAACGGAAGATGTTTGTAGATTTTTCCCAGCAGACTTTGTGACTTTGGTTATCATCATTAGGATTAGCCGAGAAGAGGATATGACTTGATAATGCACTTGCTCGCTGTCTCTTGTAAGTAATGTCTCTCATGTGTTCTTCCATACGCATTTCGACAGATTTGTCTGTCTGCCCGAAATAAGGAATATCGTAGTCACATAATATTTTATATACGCCAGGGTATTTGAGTTGATGATGACAAGGTTTTGGGTGGCTAATTAAGGAACGGATCTTTGGAAGTGGAGTGAACAAGGTTCTGATATTGTATTTTTTTAGAACTTTTGCTAATTTATGTGAAACAGTACTTATGTAAGGAATAGATATATTGCTTTTGAATCTATTTGTTTCTTCTGAGTGATGTCTAGGAGGATTAAGAAGGAATTTGTTAATGATTTTCTTGGAATATCCATTAACTTCGAAAGAAGTTTTCAGATGGTTTATTTCTGTAAGCAGTTCATTTGGATCATCAAGAAGAGAACGAGCTCTATGTCCCAAGGTGGAAATTATTCCAAGCTTATGAGGAGGGAAATGATGGGATTGACTGTGCAGATATCTGTTGGTTTTTTCTTTAATAATGTCACCTGAATAAGGCTGTTACAGGCCGAAACTAGTAGTGTGTTTATATTAAAAACCTTTTTAATTAAATCTCGGTTCTAGTCATTCAATTTTTTTCATAAAAAAAAATATATATATATATATATATATATATATATAAGTAATATTCCTTTGACAAACAGAATATTAGTATATGTAATAGGATCTACATTTATTTAGGAAACCATATATATATATATATATATATATATATATATATAAATAGTTTCCTAAATGTAAGTTTTCCATGAGCAGTCAGAAGAGTTACAGTGTGGTAAGGAAGGGAAAATAGGAGAGTATGACAAGAGATTAACCCGAACGAGGCAAAGTTAATCCGAAAGAGTTCTTTCAATATTTGGCAAACCGAACGAAGGAAAGACCACATTAAAATGAATTTCAAGAATGTAGATGGCAGGGAAGTTGAATTATTGAGTAATCACTTTACTAGTGTATTATCCAGGTAAAGATGTTTTAATAATAGACAGAACGGGGGATTAATATGGAAGTAAGGATACGATAAGTTAAAGAACATAAAATATTACTGAATCTGGATGTAAATAAAGTATAGAGCCTTGTGGCACTCTACTAGTCACAAATCTTCTAGAGGACCGTGCGCCGGCATAAACTAGTGTCTGCTATCTCTCCATCAGTCACTCTCTTATCTACAACACCAGGTTCATATATGTTTGATGTAGCTTATATATCAGAATTTCATGTGGTATCATATCAAATGTTTTAGCGAAGTCCAACAGTTGTACGGTGTAGCCATGTGTTTGGGCGGATATCAGCCGTGTATTATGAGAATGTTCTAGGTATCTGGTTTTTTGGACTGGATTGTTTACTGTCAGTCTCCTCGGGTAGAGTCCCAAGGGAATGGAAGGAGGTAAAAAACGTTCCATTGCATAAACGTGGTCCCAAGACCGATGTAGATAATTATAGACCAATCAGCATCTTAGAAGTGGTAGTCAAAGTATCGACAAAGTTAGTTAAAGACAAAATTCAAAAGTGGGCTGACAGGGATGGGCTGTTGTACGGGGATGTAGCATGGCTTTGTGAATGGAAAAGCCATGCTTCAGTAACTTACTAATTTTAATAAGGTCACAGCCGATTTGGATAACGGTAATGGCTACACCGTGCAACTGTTGGACTTTGCTAAAGCATTTGGTAGGATACCACATAAAATTCTGGTAAATAAGTTATATCAAACGGATATGAACCTGGTGTTGTAGATAAGAGAGTGACTGATGGAGAGATAGCAGACACTAGTTTATGCAGGAGCACAGTCCTGTAGAAAGTTTGTGACTATTAGTGTGCCACAGGGCTCCATACTTAGGCCACTAATTTAATTTGTTCATTAATGATAGAGGAAGTGAGCTGAGGGGAAATATTCAGTTGTTTGCAGATCATGTAAAATCAAGTAGACTAATAGTCAATAAAGATTATGTTCCTATTTTATAGGATGATTTAAATCGACTGGCAGTATGGGCTAAGAAGAACAGATGCAAATTCAATGCGGCTAAGTGAAAGGTTATGCATTTTGGATTGAAAAGATTACCATCCATGTACCATATTGATGGGACTGTATTCCAGTAAATTGACGAAGCCAGGGATTTAGTGATGTTGGTGGTTAAGTAGATGAAATTCAGAGCGCATATTGCAAAAGTGACTAAAACTTCTCACAGGAATACCTGCAGAGATAACAAAGTTATTATTCCTCTTTGAATGCTTTGATAAGGCCTCATCCGGATTACTGCGCACAGGTCTGGTCGCATGTGTTTTTTGGAGATGTGAACGAGGTGGAGCGGTTGCAGAGGCAAGTGACCAAGTTGCTGAAAGGACAGTGTGGTATTCAATATGAGAAGAGATTGAGGATTTGCTGGTTACAGAAGCAGATTAATCGGCTGATAAGGTGGGATATAATAATAAGACATATAAGTTGTTAATATAGGTTTATAGGAGTTAAATGAGCAAAACATTTCAGTCCGTGAATAATGTGAGGAAAACTAGAGGTCATTCATGGAAATTGAGTAAGAATTAGCAAGGAAGTAAGGACTACATTTATTACTTAGAAAGTGGTTAATGAGTGGAATAGATCACCAGATTCAGTCGTGTGTACTTTGTCGGTGAATGGTTTCAAGGAAAAATACCACACATATCGTGTAGCCATTGACAATAATTGATTAATGTTTTTGATATGAACTTCCACTAATGAGTCTACGGATTCCATGGAAGTGCCTATATGTAATAATAAAAATAACATTTTTTTTTAAACATTTTTATTATTTCTCAGATAAATTACATACATTATAGGAACACAATTATGCATAACAAATACTTTCTCGTACATAAAGTTTTTTTAAATAATAATAACAATAACTGTTTACAACGTATATTATTATAATATTCATAATGATGATTATTATAGATGTTTCTTTGCAATTTTTACACTCTATATATACAATATCAATGGATATAATCACTCTGTATTGCATACTTATGTTACAGTTTTTACATACATTACTTACATTTGATTACATATGATACGTACATTACATCCATTTGGTTACATATGATACATCTTGGATGAGAACTAATTTCTCTGCTTTCATCCACGAAGCTTATATTATGTAAGCTTCGAGGACACACACACACGCACGCGCACGCACACACACACACACACACACACACACACACACACACACACACACACACACACACACACACACACACACACACACACACACACACACACACACACACACACACACACACACACACACACACACACACACACACACACACACACACACACACACACACACACACACACACACACACACACACACACACACACGATAACTGGGAATGTATTCATGCGTCACTGAACTGGAAGCCTGAGCGAATATATTGTGTTTCATGAAGTTTGTATGGTATTTTGGGTGCGTGTTTCTTGTTCATAGTATGTCCTTAGAGCTCTTTTCAGGCTACTGTAGTTTGTAAGATTTCTGTATTCAAAAGGTAATTTGTTTATCATGTCTGGGATGCAGAAGTTTCGCGTGGCCTTTCCGTAGTGATTATTGTATTTATATGTGATATAATTAGTTGTCTGAGGTCTTGTTATACGGTATGTATTTCTGACTATCCTGTAGTTGGCATCGAAATAATGTTTTAGCAAAGCTGCATAGTGACATAAATGTTCTGCTGTCAGTATTTTGTGTTCTGACATTGCAGTATACATATAGTCGTTATTTTCTCTTTGTTCCCAAAAGATCAGTTTTGTCATTTTGTAGCGACATTAATCTATTTAATTTGTAGGGTGCACAGAAAGCATACGTTGTTAGAGCGTATCCTAGTATATTTTGGCATAGTGCTTTGTATATTAGTGTTTTTAGGACGTATGGGAACTATGTCGTTTAACCTGTAGAGTTTGCCACTTATTGTTCGGAGTTTGTTGTGTTTATGTGGCTGTTCCAGTTCATATCTGCATTGAAGTAAATTCCAAGGTAGCGTATTTCAACCTTAGTGATTGTAGTGGTTTTGCTGTTCTGTGTGTTTTTCATGTTGGAAAGTGGATGTTGGATGGTTATATATTTGTTATCAACTGGTTGCGTCAGTGGATTTCTGAATATCATCAATTTTGTCTTTTCTGAGTTTAGGTGTATGGAGTTTTTCGTGAGCCAGTGTATGATCAGATTTATGCCATGTTGCGTATTTGTTTGCCATTCTTGCGTTATTGTGGATAGATATTATTGCTGTATCTTCTGTGTATTGGAAATATCTTACCTTTGAGTGGTAGCTGATTAATATCGTGCGTTTAGATTTGGGGAGAGTACAGCTCCCTGTGGTACCCCACAGGTTACTGGTAGCTCTCTGCTTCGGTTTGATTCGATACGTATGATATGCTTTCTATTTTGGAGGTAGTTTGTAAACCACCTGTGAAGAGGTCCGTCTATTCCAACATGTCAGCTTTTCTAACAAGGTTTGATGTGTGAGTGTATCGAATGCTTTAGTTAGATCAATAAAAACTACCATGGCAATTTTGTTTTTATCTAAGGCGGTATTAATTACGTCTGTAAAGTCTTCCAAGAGAGATGTTGTTCTCTTATTTTTCTGAAAACCATATTGTGTTTTGGGGATAATATGAAAGGTCTCAGTGTATGCTGTGAGTTTCTTCAGTATGATCCGCTCCATAATTTGATTGATAATTGGTAATATTGCTATGGGTCTGTAATTACTGATTAATAATAATAATAATAATAATAATAATAATAAATACTGGTTATACAATATACACTTGTGTGGACATAGAATTTTCACATACGGATATCAACTTCAAAACTAAACTCATACGTAGAATATTAACTTTGTGAAGAAATGGTTTTTCAAAAGGACGAGTATGCATTGATCTGACGTTTTCATTAAAATTCCTAATAGAAAAACATTCGTAACACACTCGTGCCATTTGTGGATTATCAGAAATCTTTGGAAGAGTCATGAGGAACAAGAAATTAAACATTCCATATCATATCTTATCACTAAGTAAGCAATAAATAGCAATTTAACAGCTTTGATAATCAATGAAAAAGTTATAGAATTGAAACCATAAACAGAGTAATCCCTCAAGGTTGTTACTCATTGTCTCATCTGTTATTTGATATACCCATACATGAAATAGTAATGAAATGGAAGAAAGCTATTTAACTAGTATTTAAAGTCGATTATTGAACTATACTTATGAAGATGACTAAATGATCAGAGCAAGATATCAAGTTGAACTGCAGAGATCAGCATATTCCTTAAACATAATTTCTAAAAAGTTATAAATGAAATATCAACATATGAAACGAAAATAGTGGTTTTGAAAATATGATCTCCCTTAAGTAAAACCATGATTGGAAATAAAATTTTAGAACAGAATAACTGCTTCATTTACCTCGGATGTGCTAAATTATATATTAAAGAGGCTGACATTGACATCAAAATTTCAAACTTCCTATAGATAACAGCGATGATCAGTAATGACACTTAATTATGTTCAAAGTTATATAAGAATAAGAATAGGAGAGAGAGAGAGAGAGATTCCCCTGTATGTCTTGGATCTGCTTCAGGGTGGTAAAAGCTTTGTTTTGTGGTCTGCACACTGTTCTGTTTCGCAATAGGATGGAGTCAAGACAAACTGTCAGTTGTATCTTTGAGATAAGTTAGGGCTAATGGTGTATGTAGAGACCAGTTCTGGTGGAGATTTCTATATGCCACTTCACATTATTATCCTATCTAGAAGCTAATTTCAAACCGTTTTGCCTTTATTTTGTCCTCAGCACTAGTACTGCATATGGAAAAAAGCTTGTGATAACAAAATTGAAACAAAACAGATAACCAATAAATAATTTTCAATGAATCCTTGTTTCATTATTCGACATTTCTTCACTCTTTTGGTGATTTGATAGTTTATTTAATGAAAAGGAGCAATGTTCTCTAGTGCTGTATGCCACATTTTGGAGAGTGTCATTTGCACAGTCTTCAGATATATATTCCCTGTACCGTAGAGAAGATAGAACAGGGAATGTAATGAAAACTAGAAAGCTTGGAGCCATTTAACTAATCGAAACACGTCGATTATTGAACTATACTTATGAAGATGACTAAATGATCAGAGCATAGACGGACCTCTTCACAGGTGGTTTACAAACTACCTCCAAAATAGAAAGCATATCATACGTATCGGATCAAACCGAAGCAGAAAGCTACCAGTAACCTGTGGAGTACCACAGGGAGCTGTACTCTCCCCAAATCTAAACGCACGATATTAATCAGCTACCACTCAAAGGTAAGATATTCCAATACACAGAAGATACAGCAATAATATCTATCCACAATAACGCAAGAATGGCAAACAAATATGCAACATGGCATAAATCTGATCATACACTGGCTCACGAAAAACTCCATACACCTAAACTCAGAAAAGACAAAATTGATGATATTCAGAAATCCACTGACGCAACCAGTTGATAACAAATATATAATCATCCAACATCCACTTTCCAACATAAAAAATGCCTTTTTTTGGTGCTTAAATGTTTTAATTTTTTATCATGATTCAAATTTTTCACTTCCAAAAATTGAGACTCAGAGCTTATTATTACGAGGGAGGTCTGAAAGATTCTCGACCTAACACGAATTTATAATTTCAAAATTATCTTTATCCCTCTACAGCTGCAATCACTTCTTGATTCGAAGGAAAACGCTGACCAGCGAGGAAGAGTTTTAGTTTTGGGAAGAGATATACATCAGGGGGAGCCAAATCTGGGGAACAGGGTAAACCCGTAAAGCCGATTTGTCAATGATTAGATAATGTGTAAGCCTACAAACAATCATCACTCTACAGTTTATTCAAATGTTTGAAATTTTTGCTTATTCAGAAATTATGTTCAGAAACACCCATTCCGTTTTAGTTTTGCTTATCTCATCCAAATAATGGCAGTTGATTTTTGATTACTTCTTCTACTCGTAATTCAGTAAATTCCAAAATTAATTGATTCTGTTCAAGGATTGTTTCGATTTTTTGGATTTAAAAGCGTTTATCAATATCTTTAATTTATTAAAAATCTTCTATTGTTTAGATGGCTATGCTAGATTTGCGCTAAAACTAATTTGGAATCTTTATTTTGTCTCACTTCAGTGGCAGTTTCCGAGGCCGGAAAGAACATGTTTTCGCTTGCTTGAGCAAAGACCTGTTTTTGATATTATCAAGGAAATCAGGAGTCGCCAAGGTGAACTACTCAGCTTTAAACAATCGATGTTAAAATGCAAACAATATATGAGCCTCAATATACATTTGAGCATTTTTAGACTTAATTCGAATTATTATTTTCATTATTATATTTAAATAGCGATAGTTTATTCTACTATAATGTTGATTCTCTGCCTTTTTTTATTTGTTTGCAGTAATTCGCATCTGTTAGTCAGTTCCACCCTTAGCTAACTATCAGACAAACTTTATGATAGTCAAATGATGAGCATGCGCAATTTACTGGCCTCTTTTTTTTAACATTTTAAAACTGCAGTTCTTGCAACATTAATTGTCACAATAGTAGGACTATGAGCAATTGTATTTGGAAACAAATCTGTTCAGATTGGAAATTCGCCACCTAAATCTTCCGAAAGCAAGAGGAATTGCATTCTTGGAAGCTTTTCTGTTTTATCATGACGAGCAACCAAATCATGATTTTTTTAAAATTTAATTATGTAAATGATTCGCTTATCAGAAACCCCTTTTCTGTATTGTATATTATATGTTTGGTGAAAGGCATATTTCTAATGTCTCAACTTTGAAGGTTGTTGATGAATGTGTAATCGCCTACCACTGTTTCTTGTTGATGCAGTTTTCCCACCATTGTGGCACTCTAGGAAACTGTATAAGCAACTGAGATATTGTGCATCTTAGGTGTTTTTGGAATATATTCAAAACAAACTGATTTCAACAAACTGTCTATATATTTATGATACACTGTTTTTATTAAATCATAATTTTTATTGAATTTTTTGGTTGTTCTTTTATCTTTTCCTGAACATGATACAAACAAAAAATGTTAGGTTAGTGTACACCAGGAAGGACTGAGGCACTTTAATTCCATTCTTCGTATTTTAGCGTTATATCTCATTAAGATCGGTTATTATGGCGCTACATTTATGAGATATCTTAGCCTTTACAAAGACCGTTTCTATTTTAATTTTCGTCGTAAAAAGAGGTAAAGTCATCATTCATGAAGGATTTTATGATAAATTCATTTTAATTGATGTACTTCACATCAAATAAAATCGGAAAGTTACGTGTTAAAATACATATTTCTGTTTCTACAAAACATAAATTGACATTTGCTGACTACAGTTAAATATATTTTTGCATATCCATACTTCTTTTTCTTCTTCATCTTATCCGTCTGGTGACGGGTTGAGTCCCCTTTGTACAATTTCTTTCCAAATGGTTCTATTTCTAGTCTTCTCGAACATACTAGTGAAGCTGGGGAATTGGCCTCTTTCTTGTAAGGATCTGAGCCAACATTTCCTCGGTCTTCCGTGTGGACGCTGTTTAGTTATTCTTCCATTTAGCACGATGTTTGGGAGTCTGTGAGTCTGAACGTCCTTTCCTACTTTCATTATTTTGGTATTTCTGCTGTTGATCCTCATTCCAAAGTTTTTACATTCTTCATTTAAAAGATGGGTTGTTTTTTCTAATTGTAGCTCGGATACTGCCAGGATTACTATATCATTCGTATTTGATGTGGTTGTTGTTTCTTCCATTTTGTATTTATCCCTAGTTCATTGGAAATTTCTTTGCATATTTCCTCTAAGTATATGTTGAATAACTGCGGAGAAAGTGGGCACTCCTGCATAACTCCTTTTTCATTCTTAAATTCTTCTGTTTTTATATTATTAAATTTGACGAGTACTTTTATGTCTTTATAAAAGTTTGAAATGAAGGTCAATAATTCAGAGTCTATTGATTTAGAGTATAAGATATTGATCAATTTTTCTCTGTCTACAGAACTGAACGCTTGTTTGAAATCAGTGAAGCAGCAGTAGAGTGGTAGATTTTGTTCCCAGCATTTTTCTGCTATACTGTTAGGTGTGAAGGTTTAATCAATTGTCGACCATTTGGGTCTGAAACCGGATTGTTCCCCTTGGACGATTTCTTCCATTAATGTATGCGTGCAATTTTGTATAATTCGAATGAATATCTTGTAGCTATCATTTAAAACAGGGAGTGGGCGATAATTTTCACATTTTTGTTTATCACCCTTTTTATGGATAGGTATTATGACCTCAGTTTTCCAGTCCTTAGGTATTTCTCCTGAGAATACTATTTGGTTAAAAGGATTCAATAAATATTTTATGGTTCTGTTGCCACCATCTTTCCAGAGTTTAGTAGGAATTTGCTCAATTCCAGGATGTTTTCATTTGGTTTATTCCTTTAGGCAGCTCATCTTTTAGGATAGCAGGTGCTCTTTCTTTTTCTTTGCTGTTTGATGAATCACACGTTTGGTTTCTTTGTAATGTTGCCTGGTAGCATTCTTTCCATGTGTTTTGTATATCTTGAATTGCGTCCGTGTCCATATTATTAAAATCTTTCGTTTTTAAATTAATGTTATTATATTCTTTAGTTAGACCTTTTATTATTTTTATTTATTATTATTTATTATTTAATTATTATATATATATATATATATATATGTTAAAGATGCCAAGCTATTTTGAACTTGGTTTTACTCCATTTCCCAAGGTAAAGGTAGTATAAGCTCTGATCACTATTCCTTAATGCACAGCCCATCTCCTTGAGGAGATAGTCTATATACATAATCGACACTAAACAGTTGTGGTTGTATTTAAAGCTGTTCTTTCGTTAGTTGTATTGTTGGGAAAGTGCGTGCTAGTAGCATCTCGTGAACGCCAGTACATATTTACAGCTGAATGACTATCCAGGAAGTTGTAACTCAAGTTATTATTTAGATGAACAGGATTGAAGATGATTTCTCTAGGTTCCACGATTTTTCTCTCTAGTTCATCATTGCAACAGAAGATGTTAGTAGATTTTTCCCAGCAGACTTTGTGACTTTGGATTTCATCATTAGGATTAGCCGAGAAAAGGATATGACTTGATAATCCACTGGCTCGCTGTCTCTTGTAAGTAATGTCCCTCATGTGTTCTTCCATACGCAATTCGACAGATTTGTCTGTCTGCCGAAAATAAAGAATATCACAATCACACAATATTTTATATACACCAGGGTATTTGAATTGATGATGACAAGGTTTTGGGTGGCTTATTAAGAAACGGATCTCTGGAAGTGGAGTGAACAAGGTTCTGATATTGTATTTTCTTAGAACGTTTGCAAATTTATGTGAAACTGTACTTATGTAAGGAATAGATCTATTGCCTCTGAATCGAATTTGTTTCTTCTGAGTGATGTCTAGGAGGATTAAGAAAGAATCTTTCAACGATTCTCTTGGAATATACATTAACTTCGAAAGAAGTTTTGAGATGGTTTATTTCTGTAAGCAGTTCACTTGGATCATCCAGAAGAGAACGGGGTCTATATCCCATGGTGGAAATTATTCCAAGATTATGAGGAGGGAGGTGATGGGACTGACTATGCAGATATCTGTTGGTATGTGTGGGCTTTCGATATATCGATATTTTGAGTTTACCAGAAGAGCGAGTCAGTTGGACATCAAGTAAAGGCAAGGAATTATCCGTTTCAATCTCGGCAGTAAACTTAATACTTTGATGTCGGCTATTGAGATGTTCGAGGAAAACCATAAGGGACTCATGTCCATGGCTCCAAATAATGAAGACATCATCTACATAGCGTTTCCAAACTTTAGGTGTTAAAATAAAGAAGAGATAACCTTGGTTTCAAAATCCTCTAAGTAAATATTTGCGAGCAGGGGATAAAGGAATACCCATAGCCAGTCCATGATTTTGCTTGTATATAGTATCTAGAAATTTGAAGTAAGCGGACCTGATGCAATGTATAAGCAAGGCTAACATTTTTTTTGGATAACTTGTCCTTGAGTAATGTTAGGACTTCATCTGTTGGGACATTAGTGAACAGAGAAGTTATGTCCAAGCTAGAAATGGTTTCATCTTCATTAACTGTAATATCCTTGATGTATGTAACAAATTCTGTAGTGTTCTTGATAAAGGATGGTGACTTGTCTGAAAAACGTTTGAAGTATTTGGCAAGATATTTTGAAAGGCTGTACGTCGGAGAATTGATACCTTCTACAATTGGGCATAGCTGGGTGTTCTCTTTATGGATTTTAGGAACACCATTATTCGAAGAATTAACGGATCTTATATAAATCCTTATATAAATCCTTATATGAAGATTAGAATATTTGTAACAAATTATCAACTCACCCAGTATTGATTTTGAAAAATACCAAAGAAAGCAAGAAATGTTTGAAATTCTCATATAAAATAGTAATATTTGCAGTGCCCTTAACCAATCCATAGATCGTATGCCCGTCACATCTGTGCTTTCGCTTTCTCCTTCTGATGATTGCGGATTGTAATTTGCAACTAAACGCACATAAGGAGTTTGGTGTTATTATTATTATGTGACACCTCCAGGGAGTCCAAGGACTCATCGAAAGAGAGTGTGCCAGCAGCATCGAACGATTGAGACCCTTCCAACTACTAACCGCCGTCAAACTTGCTTAACTTTTTGCGAGCCATTAGTAGCAGAGGATCTACCAATCGACCAACCTTTGCTGGCATTTTATTTTATTAATGCTTGAAAAACATTACATGAATACTAATGCTTTTTTCCTGGAATTTAACAGTGTTTATCATTAAGGAGCTTCTCTGCGTAGTAGTTTTATTGTCATTTGGAAATAATGTGCCAAAAAAATAAACACTTTTCCTTTAATTAAATGATGATCAAAAGTAAGATGGATATTAGAATTGTATAACTAACAATAGGTTTTTTTTTTTTTTGGAATTACCTGTTTCCATGAAATTTTCATTATATCAAGTGGAGACAACTTGCTCTGCTAAGTCTTCTCCCGCTTGCCTAAAGGGAATAACCCTCTTTTTCAAATGTCCTGAGTTTGCACAACTTCCAAATCATGTGAATTTTCATATACAGCTCACATTTTGAGAAGTTTTGAAGTAAGAATAAAGAATACCTTGGAGAAGTTTCGCACGACAAAGAAGACAATTCTGGTCTAGCTTATCGATTCCCACCCACCCCCATACAATCAAACAATTGGAACAAGAGTACTATGTCCTGCTCAGAAGACAACTTCATCTCTCTTCGGATGAAAGACACAACTGCAATCATCTTTCCTCAAGTCAATCTTAATAAATCCCAAGAAGAAACTGATTCTCTGCGATATTTGGAAATCTCACATTAGTTACCTCAGTCCCCATATTTCAACTCTTTTTGTAAAGCATCTGCAAATAGTGGTAAAAAACATGTGACAGAAGAAACTAGAGGTCAAAAAGTGTTAGATTTGATTACAGTGTAAGAGGGTGTTTCAGTTAAAGACGTAACTATTTTGTCTCTGGTTGGTGATAATGATTATACGGTACTCACTTGGGAAGTGACTGAGTTTACGAATGTTCCATTCCCAAAAGGTTACATTCTGAACTACAAAGAAGGAAATTAGGACCAACTGAGTAATATTCTGAGTTCAGCGGAATGGGATCGGTTGCTGTGTGGAAATATATAATAATAATAATAATTAAATCCCCGATGAGCCTTGAAATATACACAGTCGTTTTTATAGGCAAACACCAATGTCAAGTTGAGTTCTTCCCAAAAGCAATGTGAAATTCTTGCCATATCAAGAACGAACTGAATTGGTGTTGTGTAAATACACCAATTCAGTTCGTTCCCTACAAGCTTTAACGCTTGGAGGGAAAAAATAAACACAAATCTAAGCATGAAAAACTTCCTTAAAAGTACGAGGGTGAACAGTAATTTTGGTATTAATATGCAGGCCATAATTACCAGTGTATTTGTATCTTTTTTGTATATGTATCCGGATGATAAGAAATAACAATGTTGTAAATAAACTATTAAAATCCTACGTGAATTTTCCACCCCCAAAATGCTCAAGCGGCAAATTGACCCCCCCCCCCCCAGTTTTCACCTTCATAATCGTCTTTTGAGTTCTAGATGACGTGCATAGAAAGTACAATTGCAAACTGCTGACAAGTGTCTCCATCTTGTGTTCCAAAAAGCACCTAAATACTGTTCTGTGAACTAGTGCGATTCTACGGTCGTTGTTATTTATTATTTATTTTCTTCACATTGGTGGATTTTATAGAGAAGAGTTTAGGAACGGGAGGAGAGAGAAAAGGGGACTTATTACATATCCGCTCAAATGATCGACTAAATTGCGAATGTTCTGAAAAAAGCATACAAAACTTTATTTTTTGTTCTAATTTCATCCGGTCGGATGTAATGTAGTTACCGCAAACCTGTACAGTATAAATTGCTTTGTGAAGGTTTTTTTTTTAAATACAAATACAATAACTACTCAAAATATATGATCAAGATAAAAAAAGGTAGTAAAATAAGTAAAAGGGAAATTATGGAAAAAAAAACCCATTTCTTCTTTATCTAATTGAAGGCGAAGTCGTAATATTCGATAACACAGTGATCGCTTAGGTACATCTGCCTTCAGATAAATCTACGTGAATGAGGAGCTTCTAACTTAATGGAAAGATGCTGCCAAAAATAAGGTTCATTGGGATGAACATAAAATGTTCTGAATTCCGTATAGGACACGAAGGATCTTTATTAGGCTTTTCAAGTGAAGGGAGTTAGCCGATCTGATGTGGTGGTGGACAGTTTTCCTTCCGGAAATTAGTGTTTTTCACCCCACATAAATGAAAACTGTGCAGAGCTGCATATGCAATTTACATAGAAAATATACAAAATATATTTGGTATGTAATCAGTGGTTAGCCCTGCGGATCAGGGCTAACCATCTTATCTGGAGATAATGGAGAGGAAACCAAGGACACACTGGAGGGTCCCGGATTCTTCAGGGCCTTTTGTGGTCCACTGAAACAGATGGCTCTGGCAGTGGCATGCTACCTATAGCAAACAGCTATACGGTTTCTTCTCAGTAAGCCAAATCATCTCCTGCGATTGCTCAGTATATTGATTTATCTGCTGTAATCGGACTGAAACAATTTAACATCAATTAATTACTTCGAACAGGTTGGGATTTTAGTTTGGTGAAGTTATACCGGTATGATTGTTACTTATAACAGCCGAACATACTTGAATAATTGTTATTATGGTTTCGATTTCTTCAGCTCAACTATGTGAAGATGATGCATATATTTGATGTCTTTGTGTCGTATATTACTCACTATGATACCCAATTATGTTTATCTGTAAACTATTGTATGAGGTTTATGAAACTAGATAAGAATTAGTGCATCCTTTATCTCCAAAGTTTTGCTTTGGTCCTAATCAAGCATCGAATATGAAAGAGATAAGGCTCGTTAATTTCTGCAGCAGCTGAAATTATTATGTACAATTTGGGTTACAAAATCATCGGTTATCTCCTTTTAATAATCATACTTCATAACCAGATGACTTTCATTTCGTTGTCTTTAGCCACGATTTTTGAAATTCGAATTATATTCCAATACGTACAGCATCTTGGTTGTTAAAGTGTTAAATCTGTGGTTAGTAGTAGGGTGGTCACTTTGAACCAGATCAAAACAAAATAGGAATCGTGACGTCATTGGAGGATAACAAGATGACGTAATTGTGTGTGTGACATCATGAATTTGGAATGTTTGGAATTTCCCTAGGGGTATATGTGTCGATGGCTTCAGTTCTTGTGTTTTAGTTCAGAATTATGAATGATGTGGAATTATGAATGATGGTATAGATAAGGACTCGTGTCGTGATTGGTGAGGCACTTCTGATAAGATCAAGATCAAGATAAGATAAGGAATCATGTCGTGGGTGTGTGTTGTTATGACATGTAGATAAGTGACATCATTTGTTAGTTGTAAATAAGTGACGTTATTTGTTAATTGTACATAAGTGTCATTATTACTGCTTTGAATGGAAAAGGAAGATATATTAGTGGATAAGGAAGCTTCTCGTGATTGGAGGGACACTTTAAACCAAACAGGGTAGGGTGAATGGGGGAAGCGACATCCGTGTCATGGATGCGTGTTGTTATGAATTGTAGATAAGTAAATGATTTGCATATGGCATTATGGGTGATGGTAGAGATAAGATAAAGCTTGAATGTTTGGAATTTTGCTGGGGAGCTCCCTTCTGTCAAGGACATCACGTTGTGTGTTTGGTTCACGTAATTCATTGTGGGGTTTTGGAGATAAGGAATCGTGACGTTATGTGATTGGAAATTTCTGGGGGAACATGTCTCTGTGACATCACGTGGTGTTTTGATTTGCCTATGGAAATATGGGCGATGTGTTTGAGATAGGTTATCTTGGAATTTTCCCAGGGTGCCACACATCCGTTATTGTCATTAACTTTTGTCTTTGCTGGTCTGTCGGTGGCAGCACGTATTTTCCAATAAGTGATATTTCTTTCCTGTTAATTTTAGACTATGGGAATTCTTAGAGTCGAGATGGCTGTAGTCTTTAGAACTTTTCTGTATTATTTAATTATATGGTGGTGTATCTCAAACACACACACTTTTTTATTTTCATAACTCATCCATATTTTATCTGTATTCATATTCTAATTCATATTTTATTCATAACTCATCCGAATATTTTGATTTGTCTATAATTTAAGATCTTGAAGTTCAATAAATAAATAAATCGTGTGTGAATTCGCATTGATTTAAAAAGTGATCTTACTTAAATTACATAACACACCAACGACACCATTTGTTCATTTAAGTTTACACATTTATTTTCACAGATATTATTTACAATGTAATATGTAGAGATAAGAATTTACAGACATCACCACTGTCTGTGGTGTATTTCTTGTCGTAACCTTTCTCTGATGAGACAAGTGCGATTGGGTGATATTTATACTACTTTCCATAATAATATGCAAATTTCACATGTCACTAACAAAAACAACAGTAGTATAAATTGAAACAGTTGACGTTTTCGTGACGGTTCTTGATATTCACCTGCAAACAAAAAAAATCTTATTGTTAGTGATGGAAAAGTTAGCAGATTACTATAATCCTAACAGTGGTTAGTTTGGAAGTATCAAAGCATTACAGAAACATACAAATTTGCCACATGAAATCGTGAAAAGTTGGTGAGCAACGCAGACTACTTATGTGAGACATAAACCCATTAGAAGAAAGTTTAAAGGCAATCAAATCAAAGTCCCAACACTTTTACACACTTTTCAATGTGACTTGGCAGATATGTCATCCCATGCAAAAGAGAATGGCGGCGTGTGTTTCCTTCTTGTATGCATTGATTGTTTTTCCCAATTTGCGTGGGTTCGAACACTGAAGAAGAAATCAACAGACGTTGTTGTTAATGCTTTCGAGTCTATTATTAAAGAAGAAGTGCCATGTTACATAAACACAGATCAAGGAAAAGAGTTTTGCAACAAGAAAGTTCTGCATTGTTTAAGAACCATGATATTTATTTCTACATGACTAGTAGCGAAATGAAAGCACCCATTGCAGAAATATTTATCGGAACATTGAGAACAAAGATCTACAAATGGATTACGTATACTAAAAGTAAAAGTTATACCAAAATTTTGCCGACCCTTGTACACACTTATAACCTCACACCACACCGCACTCTCAGTATGGCTCCTTCGGAAGTTAACCTTCACAACGAGGATCATGTTTGGAAATATTTGTACGGAACCCAAGAGGAGACTGCCAAACCAAAATTTCACGTAGGTGATAGCGTGGTTTTAAGTGATGATACTCACAAATTTAGAAAAGGGTTTTGGGGTAACTGGACACAAGAAGTATTCACTATTGCTCAGGTTATTAATAGAAACCCTGTAGTATACAGAGTTCGCGGTTGGGACGGATAGATAGTGGAGGGAACATTCTATGAACCTCAGCTGCAAAAGGCTGATATAACCAATGAACATCCGGAAGACGTGTACCTAATCGAAGAAGTACTTAAACACCGCAAACCGAAAGGAAAACTTCAGTATTTTGTTAAGTGGCTCGGTTATCCCTCATCGTATAATTCTTGGGTTCGTAGCGAAGATGTTTTACTTACCCCTTCCCAGTAACGCCAGTATGAAAATGTTTTCTACAAACACGCAAACGAAATTTCAAGTGGAATTACCGCACGATATCAGAATTAAAGGTAAACGGGAAGTTGCTAATCGATGTTATTAAATTCTCCTTCTGGGAGAATTTAATAACATCGATTCCGGTTACGATGTGTTTTATATGATACGTGCAGTTGGAGAAGGAGTCAACACTATCGACAACAACAAAAAGTCTAAAGAAGGATTTTACAAAGTGTACAGGATTCCTCATGACAGTTACAATACACCCTCTGAACTTCTTCAAGCAGTGTTTCATGTGAGTTCTGTGATTACTGGAAATAAGAACCCAAATAACATCATTTCTCTGACAGTCCCAAAAGATTACAACCTGTTGTTTCCCAGCTCCGGGTTTAGGCCTTTTAATGGGTTTTAATCAGATTGGTGTTAAACTGAAAGGTTTAACACCAATCACCTGGGAAATATCCAGTTGATATAAAGAGGGGTATAGCCACATATTTTGTTTATTCTAATTTATTGAGTACCTATTGCGTACCACAACGAGATGTTCTATCTTCCATTCTATTTAACATATTCACGCAGGACATAAGCCACCTTCCCCTAAGAAGTAAAATCTTTCAATACACAGACGACACGGCGATAGCATCCATTCATAACAACGCAAATATCGCTTATACAAATATGCAACAGGACATCATTATATCATTAACAGGTTAGTGATATAATGAAAACGGCATGCATGTAAAAACCCTGGAAAATCAAAGTTAATGATTTAAAAAAAAAATCCTACCAATAGAAATTAAATATCTCACTACGATATCCATTCTCCTATAAACAAAGCGCTGATCTTAAAACCACAACCATCACACGGGTGAAAAAAACACACTATCTCGGACATTACTTCGATGCTGATCAAAGTTGGGATAGCCATATAAACTACCTACACAACAAACTCAGGATAATAGCAAGCAAACTATATCGATTAAAAGACATCGCCCCGACATACACAAACATACTAATCTATAAAGCATTATGTGAAAATATTTTAAGATATGCAATCACATCAGACGCATTCTGCGCAGACTACGAATTTAACAGGTTATAATGGTTGCAAAATAAAATGATAAAACTGATATTATGGGAACAACTCACACACACACACACACACACACACACACACACACACACACACACACACACACACACACACACACACACACACACACACACACACACACACACACACACACACACACACAGACACACACACACACGCACACACAAAACCTATAACAAACCGATTTCAAAAAACATCGTTACAAGGACGCAAACATACCATACCCAAATCCAACCCCACCTTCTTAGCACGTAACTACAAACAGTAAAAGCAACACCTGGCTTCCGACGGGTATAGAAACAATATCACGAAACCACGGCCATCTATTATCTTCCTCAGATAAAGTCTGAGACAAAGAGTCGAGGAAGAAATCAGAAATGCCACGCAAAGAAACAAGTAAATATTATAATCGATTTAATAAAAAGGGAATCATTGTAAATATATATGTGAAAAAACATGTAAAACACATTGTTAATATCATTACTTATGCAATTTGAATAAGATATTTTCCTAGCATATTGAAATGAAAAAAAAAAAAAAAAAAAAAAATATATATATATATAGAGAGAGAGAGAGAGAGATAATACTGTAATCTATATTGTGTAACCTAACTATAATTGATTGTAAACTATTACTAAAATCATTATTACAAATAATAACATAAGAATTGTTGGACTATGACTTGCGCCCAGTAGGGAGTACGAGATAAATTGGAATCCAAATTGAACTGCATGAGAAAAATTGTAGAATTATCTCTTAAATTGCATGCAATTAGATTAAATTGTATGTATTATATAAACACGTGCATTATACGTATTATATAAATATGTGTATTATATAAATTTTATGTATAAGAAAATTATGCATATGATTGAAACAGCCATATTTTAACAAGTTAAATACTTCATTCATACACTGATTAGGAATTAGAAAATTAAAATAGCATATGTAATATTGTGTAACCAATATTTGAATTTTTAAGTATAAAACGAGATGTAGGGGAAGAAGAAAATATAGGGGAACAATCACTAAAAATCTAACCAGGATACGGATAAAACAAATAAAATATAAACCAAATAAAGTAAAATAAGGACATACTATTAGTAATGCCTGAAGGAAACTTATGAAAGAGTAAATTCATAAAATGAATTTACTCTTTATATAAGATAAGATAACCCATTTTGAAGTCGAAAGATTTCGATCACAGTAATTTTACGGAAATTCGACTTGGAATTTAACTCAATGTCTGCAAATTGAAAATTACTCTGGGAAAAAAAATGAAATGAATAGAAATTCTTGGCGCTTGGTGTGTGACAACTAAAAACAGGATATCTACCATTTGACTCAAGAACAAGTATAGACTGCCTCATTAATTGCATTATTAGCGGGCACTAATCCATAGAACCTCCGTAGCTCAGTCGGTATAGACGAAGCCCTTTGGTCGTAAATGCCTGGGTTCAACTTCCGTCCATGACTTCAGGAAACTTTCTCTGGTCTCTTTCATCGGAGGTGTTCTCTGCCAGGTTGGCAGGCAAAAGACCCAGAGGAAGACCAAGATATAGGTGGATCGATACAGTAAAAAAGGAACTTAGAAGACAGAAATATAATATCTGATAATATTGGAGTTTTCACATGTAACAGATTGATTTGGAGGAAAATTTTAGATAGGAAGTTATTCTTGATGCTGTAAACCCCTTAATAAATCCCAGTAAGTATTTTCAATTATAATGGGCTTTACTATGATTCTAAGTAATGTTTTTCAGAGAGATATTTATATATATCTGCGACGATTCATTTCCTATTCTGAAGATTAGATTTATTTTCCTATTCTGAAGTTTAGTGTAGTTTAATGTTGTTTAGTTTCGTTAGAGCACGTGTCATCACATTTTTTTTTAAAGAGTTAAAAAATTGTGAAATTTTCTCACATTTTTTACTTTGAAACTCCGTGGAATCAAGAATTTTCTTCTTTATGATTCACGTTAAATTTTATAGATGCTTGTTTCATTGCGTAATCTGCGTTGCTTGAATACATTTTGTTACTATTTTGCAGAACCTCGCATGTTTAGTCTCCTTGGTGTATGAAATACCTATTAATTTTCAATTCTTTACTTTTTTTTCACTTATTTTGCTCTGAGACCTCTGCCATTAATATTTAGTATTATCAGTTCTGCTAAAATTGCCTTCTTTCAGCTGATCTTCATCACAGTTCATGATATTCTAGAATGATGTTAACTTAACAATTAAGTCAATAAGAAAGCAGTTCGTTTAGCAAGAAATCGAAATTGCCAATCTATTCAATATGCAGTTGGATACATAATTATCCAGATTATGTAAGGTGAGGTTTAGTTGGAATTGGGTCCGAAGTTGAAGACGGATCTTTACATTACTTTCGTGATGCCTGTTTTCCAACCCTGTATGGGACTATTAAGCAACCGCTATTAAACTAAATGTCAAAGATAATTTCTTTGAAAAGGAGTACAAAAATATCAAATAAGCAATCGTATTTCCTTAATAACAAGGAAAATCTCAAACATTAGCACATTTACTTTTTAAAAGGCTTCTAAGTTGCTGTAATCTTAAAGGGAGAAATACAGTTTCTTTGAAAAACATATTTTGAAATAAGTTTTGAAACCTATATTTCAAAAAGTAAAGTACCTTAAAGCCCCAAACGAAGAATTTTTATATTCAGAATTTTAATAAAATAACAATTATCGTATTTAACAAAGATATGTTATTGTAAAACGGGTACAATAGTGATTATGTAGACTTCTATCCAAACAAAATAAAGTAAAAAATGAAATGAATTCGGTTTGTTTGGTCATAACAATATAAAAATGAAAACGAACTACCTTCGCCTCAGATAATTTTGGCGTTTTCTGGATTACGACAAACCAAAATATAATAGAACGTTAACATTAACTATAACATTACTATAATACATTAAAATATGAAAGAACCGTATATAAAACGAAACCCCACGGAACGAGGGAGATTGCGTTTAGTTTAACATAAGGAAAATTATTGAACGACCACCAAATATCGCACAAGATCAATCTTGGATTTCTATTGAGCGTGCTCTGAGAACTAATGACCATGGTAGATTCTATTATGTTATAAGCAGTGTCCTCCACTTAAGGAATGCGTTGTTATTCTATTCGATGTTATGATGTGTATGGAAAACGTGAAAAGCTGGATCCGAGTTTCTTTTCTGCTGTTAGTTGTTATAGATGGCTTCAATATATTCTTTCTGTCTTAGTTCCAATTTTCATGATGTCTTCTCTGGAAGAAATGCCACAAGAACATGGATTAATATAAATCCCAGAAAGTGTATAGGAAGGATTGTGTTTTTAAGCCAACAAAGTAAGCCTCTTATAGACTATAATCAAAATGGTTTAAATTCAACTCTTTTGTCGTGTGATTTGAAGAATGTGGCGATCTTCAGTGAAAGTCTGACAATGTTAAGGATGGCAACTCTTCTTTCATGAACGCCGCGATTTTACGGTGGAGCAGGAAGAGAGAGTTATAATTTTTGTACGAGTTTCTTCGAATAGAAGATGCGCAGAAGTAGTCGGTGTAAAGACTGTAATTTGTACTTCAGTTTTTCTTCATCTCTTGGGATAGAAAACCCCCTTTTTGAGCAGACAAATAACGCCTAGTTTTCGAGATTTATGACAAAAGGTGGACGAGTGCAGATAAGAGAAAATCGTCCTTCAGGTTTTTATTGGAAATCAAAATATCTACGAAAGGTAGTTTTCCTTCATTTTCCAGTTCAGGATAAATCGCAATTGGTTCGTTTGGCTTGTAACAGCTCTCGGGTAAGGGTTATTAGAAAAATGTTACAGTTTCTAATCTATTTTCAAGATATATACGAGAGTGATCTGAAAGGTTCTCGGACTAACAACGAAAAAACGAATTTATAATATCAAAATTATTTTGATTTTTCAGCATAATCTCCCTTTAGAATACTACATTTATTCCAGCTATTCTCCAGCGCCATTCTCCCGTACCTGTAGTGGTTCTCAGTAAAATCTGCAAAATACCCCCTCTACAGCTGTAATCACCTCTTGATTCGAAGAAAAACGCTGACCAGCGAGGACGATTTTTATTTTTGGGTGGACAGGAAGTCAGAAGGAGCCACATATGGGGAACAGGATGGATGTTCCAACAATTCATAGTGCAGATCCCTTAATTTTCCCATTGCCAAAACACCTTTGTGGGCAGGTGCATTGTCCTGATGAAAGATGATTTTTTCTTCTGCAAATCTGGTGTTTTCTCACGAAGTTGTTCGCGTACTCTGATTAAAAGATCGGAATAATATTCCCTGGTTATTGTTTTACCCTTTTCAAGATGATTAATAAACATAATGCCTTTAGAATCCCAAAACACCGAAGCCATGACCTTTCCTACTGATGGAACCGACTTTGTCTTCTTTGGCGCTGAAAAACCAGCTTCCGTCCACTGTTTTAAATGCTGTTTGGATTCTCATGTGTAAAGGTGAATCCATGTCTCATCCATAGTAATAAATCGACGCACAAAATCAGGTTTATTGTTGTTAAAACGCTCCACGCACTGTTCAGAGATTTTCATGCGAGTGCGTTTTTGATCTTCTGTGTGAAAGCGCTGCACCCATCTTGCGCAAAGCATTTTATTTGCAATTTTTCATGAAAAATATATCCTACGTGTTCTTTTGAAATGCCTATAGTCTCAGCAATTTCACGCACTTGGACTTGCTGGTTATCCAATACCATATCGTGCACTCGATCAATGATTTCTGATGGTGTTACACTTTTTGGATGTCCTTCACGTGGATCATCTTCACGGCTGTACTAGCCTTGAAGATGATCCACGATAGGTACGGCCACGTTTAAACTCGGCAGCCAATTTCTTAATTGCTGAAAATGAAGGCGAAGAGTGCCCATAAACTTTTATGAACTTCGAATGAATTTCTTTTGGCGTTAAAACCTTCTTTTACAAAGAATTTTATAACCGCACGATGCTCAATTTCATCTATTTCAAGGGATTCAGACAATTTTGCTTCAGACAGCTGTATAAAACAAACTGCGTGATAGAATGACTTACATTTTCACATTAGATGCTTATGACAGATGTACCAAGTTAGAAATGAAAATCTTACCGATAATGTTGTCATCTATGATTGAGGCCGAGAACTTTTCACACCACCCTCATATTTAAGGAATGAATTGAAAGCAATATGCTGAACTGTATTTTAATTCTGTTCAGCTTTCCGTCTGTATTTCTTTCTCCTTTCTGCAGCACAGTTTTCTTGTAAAGATTGCAATGCTAATTACGATAAGAGTATATTGGTCTGTTTCAGTTTCATAACCCATCTAATATATTATTTTCAGATCTCAAGGTCTTCTATTTACATTTTTTTTATATTTTATTAATACTTTAGGATATTGGGTACGTGTCATTCTGTTTACATGTTTGTTTCCAATTTTCTTGTAATTGTTTATTTTTTCTTCCATTAATTCTATTTTAGTTGTTTTAAAATATCTTCTTTCCTTTTTTGTCTGCCAGTGTGCATTTTGTAGTTCTCATGAATCTCATTTTACTTGCTTTATTTTTTGTTAATTTTGTTTAGTTATTTCCCCAATTTCACACCCATATAATAATGTAGGCCCTGCTAAACTATTGTATATTTTCAAGTGTGTTTCTTTTCGTACAATATAAGGATTGAGAGTGTTGTGTTTATCCGGTCTATAAACTGTAAAAATTTTGAAGATTTAATTTAATGCCTTTTTCTCCTTCGTATGATATTTCACATCATACGAATTCATAAATAATTAAAATTATTTATCTATTCTATTATTTCATTTGTAATAACTATTCTACTTCTAAGTGGAGTTTATCCACAAAATGCCATTACTTTAATTTTATCAACAATTATTTTCATTCCAAACTGTTCTACTGCAATGTTTAAATGATATATTGCTCTTTGTAAATTGTCTTCATAATCTGATATTATTATCTAATCATATACAAATAATAGCGTATTTATTTTGTCATTCCGGTATATCTCTATACGTGAGTTATTTATAATGTTCCACTGCATTAATCTTTCATTAATATAAATGTTAAAATGTGCTGGAGAAAGAGGGCATCCCTATCTTAATCTTTGGTTAATAGATTATTATTCAGATTTTTTGCGTTTATTATTATTTTTATTGAATTATCTTTGGATATATTCAATATTGCATTTAGTAAAATATTAGGTATATTTATATTTTGTAATATATCAAATAGTATATATCTTTGTCAATTGTTTTTCATAATTTATAAACAATATATGAGTTTCTAAATTAAATTCTTAAGTATTCTACTATATATTTTGTAGCATGTATTCAATAAACTGACTCCTCTGTAATTAACAGGTCATGTTTTATCCTCCTTTTTAAATATAGATATTGCTATACTTGCATTCAATTCTATTGGTAACGGTGCATTTACTATATATTTTATTTAAATATTTTAGTAATCTTTCATTAAATTTTTTCCAGCAAATTCCTACACTTTCGATTTTCTGATCTTCTTCTGCTAATTTACCATTTTTTAAAAATTTTAGGTAAGTTGTCCTTTAATTATTTTCATGTTATTATTTTTTTCCTTGTTATTATTTAAAGCGTTTCGTAAGTTTTTCGTGTAATTTTTATGTTACTATTATCTGTTGAAAGATCTGTAAAGTAACCTAAGAATTCTTTTAAATGTAGTTCGCAATTTATATTTGCAGTTTCTTTTATATCTGCATCCAGGTGCTTTAGTATTTTATACGCATTTTGTCTTATTTTGTATATGTCATTTTCTTGGTATGGTACAAATGTTTTCCAGGTTTCGTTTTCTGATTTTTCTTATTTTCTACAGGGTATATGATTCCATTCAGACCATTCGTCTTCAGGAATTTGTCAGATTTCATGAATCACCTTATTTCCACAGAGCACGTGCAGTCGACTATCAAAAATAGCGACATCCTTTGTTCGATTGACCGAAAGGTGTGTCACTATATTACATTATATAACATAGTATAACTACGATGAAAAGCCAAAAGGCTATTTTTTTCTGGCGAGGTTGGTATAAGTTAAGGGGATAAAAATCCCTTATTGTTTTTCAGCCAGTAAGTGAAACTAAGATCGAACACTACGATCTGTAACGATTCATGCCGACGAACTGTCAGCGTATCCATCCAAGCGTAAGTGACCACTTGGTCACTTAAGCTTGAATGGATACGCTGATACCTTGGATGGATACGCTGATACGCTGATACGCTGATACCGATGGATACCCTTAACTTATACCAACCTCGCCAGGAAAAAAATAGCCTTTTGGCTTTTCATCGTAGTTATACTATGTTATATAATGTAATATAGTGACACACCTTTCGGTCAATCGTATAGCAAGAGTATGTAAGTTTTCTTCACTTAAACTCTGATATTAACTAGGTCTAGCTACTCACTGATGAGACCTCAAAAAAGGTTGAAACCGGTCTGGGTAGTGACCTCTCCTCATAATGTAAAACAGTACTACATCTCTTAAGAGCTGTGTTTTACATTATGAGAAAATATCAAGAACAGTGAGGAAGCTTGCTTCACCTTTGCAACGAGTTGCCGTGGTGTGGCACTACCAAGTGGTCACTTACGCTTGGATACGCTGACAGTTCGTCGGCATGAAACGTTACAGATCGTAGTGTTCGATCTTAGTTTCACTTACTGACTGAAAAACAATAAGGGATTTTTATCCCCTTAACTTATACCAACCTCGCCAGAAAAAAATAGCCTTTTGGCTTTTCATCGTATTATTATTATTATTATTAGTCGCAACACGTCTAAGGACTTCAAGAACCAGTCTTGGGAAGGCACTCCACTTTACACCACGCAATGTCTCCACTTCTTAATCCTCCATCTACACACAACAGCGCAATTCGTTTTCAACACACTATTCTGCTATCCACCATCTGCTGCCCATTGATAGTATTTTTGTCTGAATACTGATTATATTCTTCTGGCTGATTTGTCTATATGTGGAATTGAAAATCTTGGTTTCAAAGTGAGTTACCTGATCTCGAACGATGGCAGCTGATTTTTCTTTTAAATTAAAAACAAAGTTTAAAGATACTTCTGGTTGCCCCGACAATTGAAATCAGATCGCTTCCAATCGAATGACATACCCTCGCAATCCTCATCCAGTTGTGCTAACTAAGAAGCGCAACATAATAAAAAAAAATATATAAAAAAAAAGAAAGAAAAAGAAAAACTTGAGGAGAATGGGTTGGAATTATTAGGTTCTCCTCTGAGAATAAGTTTCTATATTTCTACGTATATGGCAATGATTAATGATACTAGATTTTTTATGCACCCCGATTCTTAGATTATGTTTAACAGTTTTGGAATATTTGAACCCAGGCTGACTGTTTCTATTTTGATATCAAGGTTTACATTGCTTCTATAGAAATCGTGTATTCAATCTAAACTGTAATAATACTACAATTAATTTAAACTAATTTTTTATCTTTCAAAGATATTATAGACGACATTACTACGTTTTTTATATGTTCATTTGTTATTTATTTTTATTCCTTTCAGTTACAAATTATGTTTTTAACATATTATAATTAGGACACATGATATAATTAACATAAGTAATGTGCATTATATTAATTAGACAACAAATTCAATAACAAAGTGCAGAGAATATTACATCGTTTTCGTAAATAATAATAACAATATAACAATAAAATAAAATTGTTAACAATTATTATGATTTTGTTAATTCACAAAGCATTTAATTGTGCAGTTTAAAAACAAATTAAAAACGTCACATTTTATCAAATAAATTGCAAAATGTAATGCATGCAATACTGTTTATTCAGGGGATTGCTGTTCGATGCTCTTGTCAATAAATATTGACATTACTTTTTTAATATCATCACAACTAGTATAAATAATTGACATCCTGGTAATTAATTGATAGTGAAAGTGAAAAACCTGCAGTACTAAAAAAATTCTACATAAAATGAAATTTGGAACCAAAAAAGATGAGATAGAATGAGAGCGTAAACTCACAAACGATTAAAGAAGAAATAATACGAAGAAGGAAAACTGAAACTGGACAACTAGAATAATCCTGATGAACCATAATAGAAAGGCGCCCCCCCCCCAAAAAAAAAACGGCATTTATTTACAATAGTCACTAATGCTTGCTGTGTCTAGAAATAACTTAAACAAAAATAAAGAAAGAATAAAATAAATAAACGTCTCTCGAATACCAGGAATCTAATCGCAAATGAAAAAAAAAGCAATATATTATTATAAAAGAAATGGTCATTGCGCGCCAGAATGAAAAACTGGCAAAGATTAATTATACGGATTCTGTTTGAAGCATCTAAAAGTCTACACCCGATTACACAAAAATTTAATTGTGAATATGACTCATCGAATTATATGATCCGAATTATATGATCCGAATATAATTCGGATCATATTCGTCCGAATATGTTCCTCATCAATGGATGAGGATCATATTCGGACGCGAAGCTTTCCTCATTAAATATGAGGGTGTGAATCCAAACATATATTGTCCAATATTATGCTTGCCAACTCTTCAACTTATTTAATACAATTATCGTAAATTTCGCATAATATTATTTATGGAAAAATGAAATTTATCTGTTGGACCAAAATATTAATATTAAAATAGGGGTGGGGGCAGATAAAGCATATGATTCTTTCACACACTCTTGGACTCTCAATCATTATTGATCTTCAGAATTAGCAAAATCATATTTTCCATTCAGCAAAATATAAAAAAATGAAAAAAATGACTTGAAGTTATATGCTGTTTCAGGAAAACATGAAAAAGTTCTTTGGTAGTTAAGAGTGATCAATTTAAAAATGTTACCAATAGTAACGAAATTACCAATAGAAGTTAAATTTTCTTCACCATTATTCTGTAACGTATCACTGATAGCTTGTCCATTATTTGGAAGAAAACAAACCTTGGATATGAAATTCTTAACTCATGTATTTTTCTTCTTCATATATTCATGCCTTGAAGTAATAAAGAAAATTGGTACAGCAATTGACTAATTACTGAAAGTGCACAGTTCGGTTATAATCCAGTATCTTAGGGGAAACTAAACAAATAATTATTCTCCAGGACAAATAGTGAAAAATACCAAACACGGGCGATAGAGTTGGAAAGATTACAGTACATAAAAATAGTTAGCATGGACAGCAAACTTCGATTCCAACAGCCTAAAATTCCTCGAAAATATATATCAAGTGCGATAACAGGAGTGTCCCAGAAGGTTTCTCTGATTTAGCAGAAGAGTCGCATTGTTAATGGGAAATAATTAATTTATAGGCGTTTTGTTAGTGACATTTATTGCTGTTAACCCTTTTCCAAGTTTGTAAAGACCGACTACGAGGCAAATGAAGCAAATCTATAGAGTCGAGCATTTTCTCAGTTTTTTTGGGGGATTCACTAACAGTGAACTTGCATTCGTGATTTAACCCAAATACTAGACTTTTGTGAGATAGGTGTAGAGACGAAGTAGGATATTGTTAATTCACAGGTGGACCAAACTTTCGACAATTTGAGAATTTCATCTATACCAGAAAAACGGTTTATACTGAAGTTAATAAGGATTCTTGTAATGTTTTTGTGCGCAAGATCAGAGGAGGAGGAATCCAGTCATCTGTAGTTAGTATGTATTGTATCTGATTTGTTTTAACGCTAAAGAACTGAAGAATATTATCATAAGATCTTCCTCGTCTTTGGGTGATTTCGGTATGGAACATTTGAACTGTTTGCAAATTTTTCCCTTTTTATCTTTCAAAGTAGGGTTTGGATTTCATAATTTTTTTCCATAAAAATTGGACCATTTAAGCAATGATTCAACTGAAAAAATATGCTGGCTTTTTTTTTAGATGTTGAGATCTTGAGCAATTTTGTCACATTTCATCATCTTGTGAAACGAAAAGTTGAATAATGACCAGAGCATTTTATTGGAGTGTTCGGGTGAGACGGGGGTGAGCTGCATATTTTCGTTACAGCAAGAAAGAAAAATTCCATTGCATATCTGGAGCAGGCTGGTTTAGATACGTTCTCAATTCAATAACCTATTAGTAGGCATCGCTGTGTGTAAAGGTTTTTTCTGGTGGTTGATGTGATGTGATCGATGCTTTGCAATGAAAGCCTGAATTTATTTGAAAGGTTTTAATGTTTGGTATATTAAGCAGGTTTTCTAAACTGAATAACATTATCCCGATGTTACATATAGGATACGTTACTAACATTTGGATGAAAATAACAAAACAATGCATGGTGAACTCTGGGGATGTATCTATTTGATTAATTACGCTGTTTGACTGATTTCGCTGTTTCTTTTTATTTATATTCCGTAGGCAAAATAGCACATTTCACTGATATAAAAAATGACCGAATATTATGGATAAGCGAAACGTTGTTGAACTAAGTGCTCCGCCTTAATCTAAATTGTATACGAAGTTTCTGACATGGTCTTAAAGCTACTGCTGCTTCGCAATTGATTTGATCTTGAGAGTCTAGAGAAAGAACGGTGAATCTTCGTAAAATATGACTTAAAGCAATCCTCTCTTCCAGCATAGCAAACCTCTGACCTGAAAAAGTAAACAAACATAACTTTGACTTATTTAAAAAAATATCATTGAAAAGGCTTTTACGTTAAACTTATTCTAATTAAATTAGAATAAGTAATCTAATTAAATTATTTTAATTAGATTACCCTATGAGAAATGCAAAACAGTTTGAATTATATTTCATATCACTTGTTAAGAACTTTGTTTATCTCATAATATCACTGTTTACGAGTTAAAGGTAAATTGGTATTAAAATGTTAATATAATAAAATATTACAAAATAGTGAAAAACATTTTTGATAAAATGTTATTTAAAATTTCATTTCAGTAAATTACATGCAGTTGGTACATTTAAGATGGACTGTAGGTCATGGAAAATACCAATTGATCATCGGTTAGGAATAGCAAAACGATTTTTCATGCATGAGAATAGTGGTGTGATGAGAACCACTAGAATGTATTTGGTTGTCGCTAATGGTTGAGTTAATGCATGGAATTTGGAACAGGAACATGAAGTAGAAGTGACAGTCTTGTTATGCTTAAAACTCCCAGAGGAATAGCCCAGATACCAAGCTTAACCTGCCAGGACATTACCTCTTCTTCACTGTTGTACTTTATAACGCTGGAGAAGGCGGTTTGCTGCTGTACTTTCTAATATAGGAGACACTAGCTGTTATATTTCATTATTATAATAATTATAAAAATAAAAATAAAATAATAAATATAGGTATTACGTTAAGGGGATAATAAATCCCTCATTATATTAAAGCCGGATACGAAACTCAGAGATCGAAATCTAAGAGTTTCATGCCAAAGAACTGTCGGCTAGTTCAACCGTAAGTCAACACCTGGGTGGCACAACACTAGGGCAACTCGTGTCAAAGGTGGAGCAAGCTACGTCACTATCCTTAAATATTTTCTCATAATGTAAAACGCAGCTTCTAGGAGATGTATTACTGTTTCACATTATGAGGAGAGGTCACTACCCAGACTGATTTCGACCTTTATTGAGGTCTCATCAGTGAGTAGGTAGACCTGGAATGCAAGGTTTAAGTGAACCGAACTTACATATACCCCTACTAACGAATTGACATACAGGTGTACCCATATATTATTATTAGTAAGATAAAGAGCCAAGAGGCTATTTTTCCGGCGGCGTAAATTAAGTTAAGGGGATAATAAATCCCTCATTATTTAAACATAACGGAATTCTTGTCATAAGACACATGAATATGAGTAAGAAGCCGGGTCAAGAAGCCTGAATATGAGTGGTAGAAGAAGCCTGGTCAAGAGTATTTATATTAATGTCTCCTATTAGGATGAGCCTATGTGCTGTATGGGGTTCGATGCTGGTTAGCCATGTTTCCAACGTGTGAAGAAATCTAATTGGATTATTATATGGTGGTCTGTATATTATGTTTGTTGTGTATTGCCATCATAATATTCGTCCTTAATTGAAACGTACAGTTTTCTCACAGACACCGCAAACCAAATTAATAATTTCTCCAAATAAATAAAAAAAATTGTGTTCATTGCACAAAATTATGTGTCAAAATTCGACTTAGATCACCATGGTTGCTTTTGTAATGGATCAATGAAGATTATTGGTGTCGTTATCGTATGGGACTATCCAGGACACTAATGTTGCCATTTGGATCGATTTCAAGTAATTAGTTATAAGTTACTGCTAGGACTTCCTAGCCTGGGACCAACACAGGCCACCGTCATTCTGAGAGATGTATTTTGTGTGTAGGCAATGGTGATCACGGTCCGGTTTGCCTTCATGAAGTAGAAAAACCTTACATCCATATAATATTAACGAACTCACCTTTTGTCAAAAAGAACTCATAAAGGTTTCTCGTCAGGTAGAACCATTGAGGGGTTCGTCATGGGGTCTACATAAACCGAATCGAGCTATAGTCCTACCCATTAGACGGCTTCGCGTATATCAGTTGAGCTAGGGAGACTCCAGTGAGGAGAATTGACTGATATGATAGGTATAATACACAAGAAACATAATATACAGACCCACAGACTCCACTCAGCTTTTCTTCATGAGTTAGAAGCATGGCTAACCGGCATCGAACCTCGTACATACCTAGATATACTAAGTCAGCAGAACATAAATCCTACCATTAACTCACTTACAAGAGAAAAATACTCAACATTTCATTAACACCTGTAAATTTCATAAATATTTACAATATTTCATAAATATTGTAATAAATTTCATAAATATCTACAAATATTTCATAAATGACCTGTAACATTATATGATAATTTTCAACTAAAGTTCACAAAAATATGTCAAAAAGCAATAAAGCCCACACAAACAAGGAAACAAACATACAACAATCCATGGTTAAATTACGACACACTAAATAGTATTACTGTAAAATAAAATCTACAGAAAAACTCAAAAAGTCACCCAGTAACACACATTTACAAACTTTATACAAAAACACAAGAAATCAACTAACAATAATAATTAGTAAAGTAAAAAGACACTACTACTTCCAAATATTCATTGAATATAACTGCAATATAACGACAAATATGGGCTACACTCAACGAATTAGAAATTCGAAAAAACGAAAACTTCAACACAAGAATGTTTTGCAAAACGCTTCGGTCAGGACACAAACCAAGAGGAACTAGGAAACTCCTTCCACCATGCCTTCACAAACAACTCAAAAAAGACAAACTACCAACGGTCAACAAAAAACTACCGATACAAAGCCAACAACAAACTATGTATTTTCCACCAGTAAAAAAACAGGAACTTACAACTAAAAGCAAAGACCATTACAGGAATAGATAAAATAAGACTCACAGACCTTATAACACACTCTATGGAATAATGCCAGTGTCAAATAATATTCGACACTGGCATTATTCCACACCAACTAAAATATGAAAGAATTACGCCAATTTGCAAACATGGTAAAAGAAACGATACGCAGAACTACAGACCAATAGCTACCCTACCAGTCATTTCAAATATTCTAGTAAAAATAACACACACCAGAATACAGAACTATTTACAAGAGTACAACATCATCTCAAAAAACCAATACGGTTTTCTGAAAACAAAAAAGTACCATCACTTTATTAGAAAACATGGCAGACACAAAAAACAAAGCTTTCGACAAAAACAAGTATGCAGTCCTTATACTGCTTGACTTAACCAAAGCATTTCATACACTTGAACATGATATGCTACTCACCAATCCATACTCAATAGGTATAAGATGAACACTCTATACATGGTTCAGGAACTAACTCTCAAACAGAACAAAAGTATCTAAAATAGGTACATGTCACAGCCGGGTTTACAAATAAAAACACGGTGTCCTTCAATGCGCCATACTATCACCCACTCTATTCAACATATACATTAACGATGATCATAACCTGGCCATAAGAAGTCAGATATTTCAGTACGAAGATGACACTGCACTACTAGCAATCCACACAGACATCAACACGGCTCCCTCCAAAGCATAACAAGACCTACAGGGTGTTCGGGATAAATTTGACAGTTTCGTAAGGAAAAAGAAAATCTTCTTTGTATCTATTAAATTTAATGAATTGACAAAAAAACATTACAGGCAGAGTTAATTACAATACTATCAACAAGATTTACTCAAAATACTACCATTAGCATCGATCACAGCTTCAATTCTGCTTCGGAACCTCGAACAAGCTGATGCTACAGTCTCCCTGGGAAGGGCCGCAAAAAACTGTTTTAATTTTATCCATTAACTGGGCTTTTGTATTACTGGAAGTGCGATTGGTGTCTTTTTCAACTGCGCCCCATACAAAATAATCCATGGGGTTAAGGTCTGGGGAGTTTGGAGGCCAAACATTTGGACTGGTGAAGTCGTAGAAATTTTCAGACAACCATTTTTGACTTTTCCCAGAGGTGTGGCAAGGGGCCGAATCCTGCTGCCATACATACGGCCTACCATTGGCTACCCTTGTTATCCAGGGCTTGACTACAGTTAGCAACTCCACGAACAAAGCCCGAATTCCAATGCCAGGGTTCTTCAACACCTGTTCCTGCAGATTTGCGAGGAATTCCGCTGTACGAACGCAATCAGATCGTCTGCTAGGGATCTTTCTTCTTGCTACATCCTCGTAGTCACCATTGCAAGTCTCTAGTTCATGCCTGATTGTTTTTACTGTATTCAGGGAGCATTGGGCAGCAGTCGTAATATCCTTATTTTGATGGCGGGCACGAATCATCATGATACAAGTTATTCTCTTCCATGATTCAGGTGGGTTCCAGCTATCCATCCTTTCTGACATCTTGTATATGAATGAAGAAGGGTCCAAACTTTTAAATGAAGAGAAGTGTGTGTTAATACATGTAACTTACGGAAAAATATAATTAATTATAAATATGTCAAATTTATCCGGAACACCCTGTAAATGAAATTACAACATATTTCTACCAAAATGCAATTGTAATCAGCGACACCAAAACAGAGATGTTGATAATACACAACCCAAGAATCATGCGCCCTGCACCACTATTGATACACTGCCACACATACCTCTGCATCAACAACAAAAATACCCGCCAATCTCCCGAAATCAAACCGGTACCACACGCAAAATACTTTGGTCTCTACACAGATTGCCACCTTAAATGGACAAAACATATAGAATACCTACACACCAAACTCCGGATCATCGTAGCAAAACTCTTCCAATTAAAAGACATTATTCCATTCAACATAAAAATCTTTTATATCAGGTATCTGTAAATCTCTACTCAGATACGGAATAACAGTCTATGCAAACACATCAAACAGCCACCTATCAAAATTAGAAACATTACACAGGAAAATTGTGTCAACAGTGATTTGGACACCTTACACGCAAGAACAACCAATATCTGAGCAGCACATGGCGACACACAGAATCCTGAGCATTAAAAATCTGAAACACTACATGACATTAACAAGGAATTACTTCAACATCACCTATCGAAACAACAGAAACACGTATCATATAACACGACGTTCAATAATTCTCTACATCTTTGAACAACTCATTCAGTTCTTTTGTGATATCACATCAGAAACCCACGCAACTCAACAACCTACCAAGTAATTTAAAACACAAAAATAACTATAGAAAATTAAAACACGAACTCTTGAATATATACCAACACAATTAATATGCCATTAACACTAATATACACACCAGAATCCAATGCCTACATCCCAATGCTTAACCCAAGCTTCGAAGTAGGTGGAATTAAATTGTCTCACTCATCTACACGTGATCCTCATAATCAAAGAACGCAGATTATGTAACAAAAGAGTCATTAAGGTGTATAGCAATAATGAAGATACTGATATTAAAAAAAATGTGTATATGTAAATAGCTTTTATAATAATAAGCTATGATATTTATATTGAAAAAATCACTGTACTCTACTTTTTGTACTGAATAGAAAATGTAATATATACTTCATTGTATATATGCAAATACTCTGCATGATGAGAAATAAAATGTTATTATAGTTTAAAAAATACTGTTATTATTATTATACAGAAAATTCTGTATAATCTTCGTTGTTAATATTAGCAGAATATGTGTTGTTAATACATAATATAAAGGCAAAAATGTATTATTAATAATTTCAAATGAAATCCAATGTAGAAAATGCAACACTCAGTACGGTAGTTTGTAAAATTATAAGATGCAATGTTACTGAAGATGTTTTTGTATGTGTAAATATTTTAGCAATCAATAAAAAAACAACAACAATTGGTCATGTAGATCAAGCACCACCTTGATCTACATGACCAACACTACTAATTCAGCTATTTCTTGTTCTCCCTCTCAATGGACAGCGCATGTCTTAAAATGAAGGGTGAAATTTCTCATCAGAAATTAGAGTCCTCAGATTTGAATGTCCAGAACCATAGTAAATATGGGTATTTTAAAACACGAACGTATTAGAGATAATATTAAACGATATAAAGAAAGTAATAGTTTATTTATTTATTTAGTTTATTTTGGAATAAAGTCAATATAATTATTGTGCTTCTGAGGTTTAAGTAATGCTGTAATTCGGCAATAATTACACCGAGTATTTGCAGTTAACGAGAAAGACATTTAAAAATCATATTACTTTTATTTCTTTAAAGAGTTCGAAAATTTTTCATGAATCCCCAAAGCAATTTTAATATTCGTAAAAGACTTCTGAAATTCGTTCTTGAATTTTAGAAGTCTTTAGCGATTTTGTCCCATATTTTTGATTTAATATCTCATATTGAATGTGATGTTCCACCACTCTTAGAGATGTCGAGGAGGGAACAGTATGGTATTTTGCAATACATTCTGTACATTTTTATATACGCCTAACCCATTCTTGGTGGAAGTAATTTATCTCGGATTAATATTCGCGAAGTAATTCATTTTCTTTAAAAATGAAATAAAACAAAATTATTTACATTTCCAATGCAGTTCCTGGGACCAAGTGAAAAAGGCAAGTAACTACAAGGAGGTCGTTGGCAGCTTTGTTCTGGAAGGAATCTTTCTGGATCGAAGACCTCAGCATTAGGAAATACTTCTTCATCACGATGAAGAGAAAATATTGGGATGCAGACAGTTGTACCTTCAGGAATAACACGGCCATCTAAAATCATAGGATTGCTGTTTAGTGATTTTATCCCCAAAAAGTTTATCTTTTCATATATTTTCCTCCGGTTCGGAACTATTTATCCTAAATTTATCATATATGAAGCAAAACGTTTAAGAAATCACTTGTGGATCTAAATTTGACGTAAAATGTTGTAAAGGATATCAACGGGTCAGAATACAAAATTGTGTGATTACTTATAGAAGAAATACAAGTCAATGCACATAATTGTCTCCCGTTTGAAATAAACAATAGTTCTGCATTAAAATGCTACCTTAAATCGATATCTTGTGGACAAAACATAACTCTCTATCTAGCAATAAACGGAATGTAGTATTTGGCTTTTCTCAAATTATTACATTTTCTGCTTTGCAAAGTTACATCAACTATATATACCTAACAATTTGGTATTTGGCTCAAACAGTTCTAAAAAAAGAAAAAAAATAGAATGGCTAATGATATCATCAAAACAAACCTCATTACACTGTTATCCGCAGTGTATTACATACATGATGCAATACGATAAAGAAATTATAAAGTGCAACGGTAATAAGAACTTTATATCACGATTTTGAAACAGGTCTTTTTGTTAACGATATTTTTCGCGTTCTCTTTCATGTTAGCTTGTCCTAATGTGAACACTAACATCATTTAACCTATAGTCTTACAGAATGCAATGAGAATACAAGAGATCAATTAGCAGGAATCAGTTGATGCATTTATTGAAGAACTGCATTTTTTTTCCTTTTGAAAAAATAAAAAGCTTAATGGTGGCTGTCTAATATTCCCTTTCCGATTCGATGAAGAATTTTAGCAACGTTTTGATCAGAGCTCGAAAAACGGTGGTTTTAGAATTTGCATAGTCTGGAGTTGTACAAGTGTGAAGTAAGTTCTTTGACGTAAATGGGTCCTGCTGCTGGGCTTTCATGCTGTAGTGTAACTTCCGAATGAATACTGGAGAGATGATACAAAATGGATGATAATAACTGAATACAAGTGGTTAGATACTGGAGTCTCATTAAGGCATTCCATTTGACATCGCTGTAATCCAAAGTCCTTGACACTGAATTTGTCTATGGTTCCTTAGCACAGAAAATGAATGAAATCGTGATCCCTGTGACCAAGATCTAAGATCTCTTATCAAGATATGACGAGGTATTAGGCATAGGAATGAAGATTATGTGATATTTTGGTTACTAGATAGGCAATTCATGTTAGTTCATTGCTAACATCAAATACTATGGTCCTTCTCGGGAGTGATCACCTGGAAGAAACAAGAGAGGCCATTTTGGGTTGTTGTTGTAGGAAAACAACTTATTTTGCCTTACAGCCGTTGAACTTGCAATGAAATACAACAAATGCTAAGATCAATACATACACAGTGTTCCCGCAAGTAATGAGATTGATTTTTTTACAGTATTGCCCTTTGAATAAAATTAACAGACGTTTTTATAGTTTTGACCGCTAGAGCGTGTTTTAATTGCAAGTGAAACGTTCGAGTGGGATAACATATCAGTTTTCATGTGGCAACCGTTGAAGTATGAGAGTGTGTGAGCGTAGCGTGTCAGATGTTTCATCATGGAGCTAAGAGCAGTGATAAATGTTACTGTAAATCAGGAAAACCTGCTACAGACCGAACGCGAGAGCATGGAATGGAGTGGGTGGTCTTCTCCCCGGGAGAAGAAAGTCTGGTTACAAAAATCACGTGTCAAGACAATGGTCATTAGTTTTTTTTTTTTTTCTCTTAATTTTTTTCTACGCTACTGGAATTATTCACCGCGAATTTGTTGATGAGAACAGCACAATGAATGGCCAGTATTAAATAGGAGTAGTGAGATGTCTGTATGCCCAACTGACGTGAGAGGAAAGAACAGTTCCACAACAATTGGTTTCTGTTGCACGATAATGCGACCCTTCACTGTTCTCTGCCTGTAAAGCAGTTTCTGCCTTCGAAGTCGATCTGTGTGATCGAACTCCCCCACCATTCCCCCATTTGTGAGATTTTTCTCCAGCAGACTCTTTCCCCTTCTCAAAGACGGAGGTTGCCTTGAAAGGAGGGAGTACTTCAGCGACATTGAAGACATCCAACGCGGTGTGAACCAGAGACTAAAGAAGATTTCCGTTCAGGACTTCCGCACTGTGCCTTCGAACACCTGTACGACAGATGTAAACAACAAATGGACAGTTGGGAGGAGATTTTGTGCAATAATTTTCGTCTCGTTACTTATTAGCTAAAGTGTCAGTTAACCTCTAATCTGATTTCATCCACTGTTACTTACCAAGCATGGTATCCTTTGCACAACGAAGGCCTATTATTGGGACCGTCGGATATAAGCGCAGTGACTCCTGTTTAATGAACATACAAAGAGAATAAAATAATATTTCACTACATACATACACACATATACAGAAGTTATTGAACCTTATAGAAAAAATATCTGGTCAAAATAGACAATAATTATAATACACAAGCAGATAATACAAAGTTCCCTACAAAATTAATTACAAAGAAAACTGTATTAAATCTCGAGATATTCTTAACTGATGACAATCAAAATTCACCTTAACGACACATTGAAGGTATTTCATTTCTGCGAGATCATTTACTGTTACGTGGCGATCTTGGTCATCTCCGAAGACGGAATCAATTTCTTCGTGGATCTTCTTTTGCACATGAGGATTCAACCCAATACAGTATAGAGTCCAGCTCAGTGAGAACGCTGTAGTATCATGACCCTGTATAAGATAAGAATAAATCAAAATTAAGATTTAGGGTGTGCATTACTAATACTAATTAAAATAAACTGAACATTTCAGAAATTATAGAGAGTAAGAAAAGTTAGTTAAAAGATTGAAGACACGATAATGGAACTTATTGGGACATTAAGGCAAACGTCTGCAGCATTATGGTACACTATAAAATTTAATGAAGAGAAAAGGCGTAAATAGAAATACTATAAAGGGTAAAAATGGTTTACCAATTAACTGAAGAGGATAACATTTTTGGAAAATCGAAAGTAAAGTTTTGATCTTCATATTTTCGTATTAGAAAGCAATATATCTAATATGATCAGAAGATCAGTAGTGAAAGAATAAGCGAAGAATTAAATATTAGAACTACTATCTAACAGGAACTAATGAACGTAATAGAGAAAGGGAGTAGTGGAAGGTCATGTGACAATGCTAATATAGCAAATCAAATGCTAAAGAAACTGCTGGTAATTTGTAAGTAATCTTTAACAACACACTAAAAACTGAAAGGATATCCAGACTGCGGAAAGATGGGATAACAGCTTTAATTCTAAAGAAAGAAAATCTCACAAGATTTAAAATTGTAGCCGAATTAGTCTATTCTTCGTAATTGCTGAACGATTCTGTACGATATTAATAAATAATATTAAAATAAAGTAGAGGGGAAAACGTATATTAAAGTGTGCGCAAATGATTTTAAAAACAACGCAGGAATAATGCATCATATTTTTATCTTAAGAAATATTATTGAGCAAAGCATAGAATTGAGAAACTCATTATAAACTGGCGTCCAAAATCTAAGGACGAACTACATTTTACCTGATCACGAAAAATTTTGATAACTACAGCGAAATGTGGACATAAATTTATTGCCAGCATAGCAATAAATTATATTACACCCAAATGTGTTATAAATTTCGTAAATGTATATATTGCAGTACGTTTTGGCAAAACGTACAAATTTCCTAATGACGTAGTTAAGGAAATAATGTACAGAAAACTAAGCGAAGTGCCATTTCAGTATGAAATAGGTCTATCCCATTCTGCGATGCAGCTCTCACAACGTCGCACCATGCTTAGCACCGAGTGATTCAGGAGTTCTTGAGAAAAACTAGCCCAATCCTCCTTTAGAGCAAGGATAATCTTGTTTATTTTCTGGAGGGGAATTTCGAGCACTGCTCCGTCTCCCTGTAGCGTACAAAATGTGTTCTCTGGAGGTTGAGATCTGAAGAGCGTGCTGGCCACTCGATTCCATTAATATCCTCGGTCTCCAGAAGTATCTCCACTGCTACTGTACATCACGTACACTAGCAGTGGAGTTCGTGCAATGTACGATGTGATGTGCTAATATCATCCATAAAAATGAATTCTTCGCTTACAGTAGTAGTACCATGGAACAATCAAATATGACAGTTATCGAAATTGTCAGTTATTCAAATTGGCACAAGCTGATTCGTCTGAAATTGCGGTTGTAATCTTCGGAAACAGTTTTTGCCCTTAGCTTTGGACCTTGGACACTAGTGTACCGATATTTTATATATTTTCCGAAAATTTGAGCGTATTGGAATAGTAGCAGACTGCATAATTTTAAACGCTATGAAATTCCTGACAAATATTCAAGGATCATGATAAAAAAAGTAATAAGGAAGTAAACGTTGTGGTGTTATGGCACAGTAAGCATTATCAGAATAGTTTATACTTTAAAATAGTGATTGATTGGATTATGAAGAAGAAATTAAGAAGAGGAAATAAACGGAATCCTATGTCATAGTTGAAATTTCTAGATTTTGCTGAAGGCAAACTTTTGATATCATAAAATTCACTGATATACCATCAGAATGGAAAGAATTGTGTGAAACGTCTCAAAACGTTAGTTGTAAAATAAATATGATTGAAACAAAAACTTCTTAAATTGAACAATAAATGCCACATAGATATTAAAATTGATCAATATGCAGTAGAAAAAGTCCAGAAAATTACACGCTTTAGGACTAAATGTAACTTACAAATTTCTACACGAAAAACGTTTTTGGAAGAAATTTTCAAATTATTCTATACGTCTAACATATCCTTTACCGCTGTGGATTTAAATTCTGAACAAATATATTCACCGCAGCCATAAAGGCATCCACTTCTTCTTGGATGTGTTCTTCCGTGAAAGATGGATCAGATAGGTGTTGATGCAGCAAAAGATCTAATAGTGCCAGTCTTTTACTTTTGTTGTTATATCCATTAAAGTTAGATTCGCTGACCTGTATCGAAACAGGGTTTTCAATGTATGATTGTTTTCTTCTATGGATAATCTAGAACAAAAAAGAATAGAGAAATTTAAGGTATTTTCTAAATGTCGACAATAAACAACACTTATGTTTATTTTTAGCATGTTTTCTTAATAAATGCAAAATTGTAATCTTCTTAATGGAAAATGGCTAACGTGCATTTGTTTCTCTACATTCCCTAAAATGTGTATATAAATTAATAGCAGGTGATTTATGTTCTGGAGGAAGAAAGACAAGATGAATGTACTGAGCGCTCAGGTACGACAGCGTTAGCGGAAAAATCTGAGGAGAGTAAGCCATCTGTCTTGACACTTACTGAGCCAACAGGAATGCTGAGCCAAAAGGATTCTCCTGATCTAAATGCAAAGGATAGACGATCGGGCGAAAGCTTATTTAGTAGTCCGCTGTTCTGGAACACTGATTAAGTGCGTTACAAATGTAGAAGAAAAAAAAATACATGACTTTCTCTGAATCGTTCCATGGTTCAGTATTTCGATGACAAGCTGGTTCAAAATGAAAAAATATATATATATATATATATATATATATATATATATACTTATATATATTGCTTGACGATTATAGGTCTACAGCTAGTAAAGAAGTTGAGTATCGATGACATTCTTCATGGACATTGAGAGAATTGATCTGAGAGCAGTTGTAATGAGGCTTGTTGGTTTAGTTTTATCGCTTGTAATTCGAAAGGGATGGATGTAGACTTTTTTTTTTATATTGCATGATAGATGTCAGTCATGTTACTTCTGTTACTTTGTAGGATACATATTAATTCTGGTGCGCAACATTTTAGCACAATGACTGTCATCATGACTGGATGCCTTGTTTTTCCCACGTTGTTTAAGTTTATTCTTGTATTTCACTTATATTTAACTTACACACTGGAGAGTAGCCATCCCATTCCTAAGAAGTGTGATAAATCATTATTATCAGCCATCTCCCAATTTCTCTCATCTCAATGCTCTGCAAAATAATGGAGAATACTATTAACACCTAATATCTATGCTGTTTTGATGCACTCAACTCGAATCCGACCTACCGTAGGATCTATCAATAATGATCAACAGTAGATTTTCTAATATATGTTATTCACCTCTGAATAAATACTTCGAATCTCGCGTAGTCGCACATGATATCTCCAAGGTCCTCGACCAGTTCTGACACAAAGATTTATCAAGGAAGATAGTATCATTTGGTCTGTCCCATGATTTCTGCAAATATTTGATGGGATTTGCAAGCTTTTACACCGGACGCACATTTCACTTAATGTTGAATGTTAAAAATGTAACTATTGTTGGAGCCAATTCAAGGTTCTGTTCTCTCACCTAGAATACTCTTTCTACAGTATATATATATATATATATATATCAACGTCCTGCTCCAGTAGACCACCAATTAAATACGTAATACGCCATTTTCGCCGATGACCTTACAGTACATTTCTCCTTCACACTTGCAAACCTTGCACCACACAGACCATCACAATTCACCGACGAACAAATTCTGCAATATAACCTCTACGCCAAATCATTCTGCTAACGTGCTCGGATAACCTTGTAAATCTCAAAGCCAGTAAACCACACTTCTGATTTATTTGTTACAGAAAAGAAGAACCATAATTCTCCTCCCAGCCTTATACTTTATATCACCTAAATCCTTCGGCAAGATGAGATTTTTCTTTCCAAGTTTATCCTAACATCATTTGTCCGTCTTTCTCTCTTTGCAAGAACATATTACACCGATTGCCTTCTAGTCATTCACAAATTACAATTTCTATTTTGCTCAAGCTACTGCTTTGCTTATGACCAGCAATTGAACGTATACACATCACAAAACGATCATTTAGCGAGTACTTACCATACATATGGAGTTGTGATCTGAATAGCTCCCACAAATACTCGCCGAAATTCAGATGGGAACAATCAAACTGATTAATGACTTCTCTCTTAACAAATCAATCCAAATAATTTCGCACAAAAGTGTATTATTCGCTGCTTATATCTCTCTTACCTTAGTCCTGTCGAAGGTAATGGAAAAAATCATCAATTCCAAACTCCTACACTCTCTTGAAGACACTCACCAAATAAATGACTGCCAGTATGGATTCCGCCTCTGCCGATCAACAGGAGATCTACTCACATATGTCACTCATCTCTGGACGAAGGCTATGGAGAGGATTGGCGAATCTCAAGTGGTTGCACTAGATATCTCCAAAGCCTTTGACCAGTTCTAGCACAAAAAAGCCTACAAGACAAACTACCATCATTCGGTCTGACCCAGAACGTCTCTAGGTGAATCGCCAGTTTTCTGTCTGGAATCATACTCTGCGTGATGGCGGACGGCTCCCTATCCTCTCACCACTCAATTAATGCTCAAGTTCCACATGGTTCTGTTCTCTCATCCAACCCTTTTCTTGCTATATATCAATGACCTACTGCAATTGACCTCTAACCAAATAGACAGTTTTGCAGACGACAGCACACTACACTCTTCGCTTGCATTTGATAAGCCTTATCATACACAACTCACCTCAACCTACAGAACATCAACCACCGCGACGCTCAAATCCGATCTTCAAGCCATCCTCAACGGCGTTCAGATAACCCCATAAATTTCAATACCAATAAAACCCAGTTCTGTACTATTTCCCATAAAAAGGACCATTTTTTCCCAATATCCATTTTAATGATATCCAAATCTCCAGACAGTTTGAGATCTCACTCCTTGGAATCACCCTCCCCATCAAACCTCTCCTTGCATAAACATATCTCAAACAGTAGTGCATCCTCAGTCTCAAAAAATTAGGATTTCGCTTTCGCTCAAGACGTTACTTCACCCCCAAACAGCTATTAACAATATACAAGTCACAAATCTGCCCAACTATTGAATACTGCTCTCACATATGGGGTAGGGCCCCAAAAAGCTCTCTCAAAATGCTTGACTCAATACAGAGGAGAGCAATTAGACTTATCAATGATCCATCCCTTACCAACCCCCCCCCCCTCTTTCACACAGATGTAAGGCCTGTGAAGTAGGTATATTCTAGAAATATATCCATGGGAAATGCTCATCGGAAATATCATCAATAATTCGTCCCCTCAGTAGTAAACTCATTGGAACATGTGCAGCTGCTTCCCGACATCCCTTCACATTTCATCTAATAAAACAAATTTCTTTTCCTCTTCCTTCATCCCTGCAACTGCTGCACTGTGGAACAGTCTCCCATCTGCTGTGTTTCCCAAGGAATACAATTTAAAGTCATTCAAATCAAATGTATACAAATTCCTCCTTTCCCAACCCCACAACCCATACACAGTACTAATGTACTATAGGTTGACCAACCGACCTCCTGTGTATCGGCCCAACATAAGAAAAAAAAAAAATTTCTTTGCAACTGTTCCTCAAAACTTGCATCAAGTAATTTCCCCCCCCACCTTCTCTCTCTCTCTCTCTCTCTCTTGTGTGTGTGTGTGTGTCAATTCATTGAGAAGTGTGCGGCTGCCACCCAACCCTTCTTTCCTATTCAGTTCGAAATTCACAGAACAAGTTTCCTTCTGTTTCATTCGTGAAACTACTGCATTCTGGAAGTCTTCCCCAGTACGTGTTTCCCTAGGAATAATATGGCAAGGCCTTCAAGTATAATGGTTACAACTTCCTTCTTTCTGAAATCTCTTCCCTTACGATTGTACTACAGATTAAAAAAGTAACCTATTGAGAATGGACCAAATATAAAATGAAAGATTAAACATTCCGTTCATGCCCAAGGTTTCTAATTTTCTCAGCTCTCCGCTTAAAACTTAAACTTTCAAAAGTAGAAACTTTGAAACATTGTTTTTCTACTTCGATAAAAAATTTGGAAGATATCTTCACTACTCGTATTTAATTTGCTATAATATGTAATGCTTTTTTGAAGTTGATTGTTTTTCTTGTCTTCAGAACAGCTAAAGGTATTTTATGTAAAACTATCTATTAATTTTCATTTGATTAAGAATAGAAGTAAAAAAAAAACATTAAAACACATTCAGACTAGAACTAAAATATTCATTATTGACCGACCTCTTTGGTAAAATTGTGCATTGTATGAACAGCTTTGTTGAATGCTTTCCCTGTAGGCAAAATGTTGTAGACAAAATCCGGCCACATCCACGGACTAACCATTCGAGACACCGCATTTTTCAATACGCTATAGGTAAAAATAAATGGTAAATAGAAAACAATTCGATTGCATCAAAACTGTTATTTCTTTGAATCATTTTCTTTTGAAAAATAAAAACATCATAGGTATTTTGACAAGCACAGCAGTGAACAAAAATAGTGAAAATAAGTAGCGTCGTGTATTGTTTACTACTTCATAAACCAGTAGAACCGTAGCTTACTCGGTAGAAATGATTATGTATCGTTAATAGAAATATCTTCATGCCGATTCCGGATTCCAGAGTATTCTTAGTATTCCAAAGTGAATACTCAGAATACTGAATAATGAAGTGAATGCAGAATTCAATAATAAAGTGATCTTCATTATTGAAAATAAAAGCGTGCTAGAAAATTTTTTAAAAATATCAAAGGCGGCAGTTTTAGTAGGTGAACCGGAGACTCAAATATACAAATATATTCAAGAAGACGAGAAGCAAACCTTGAAAACTCAGGGGAAAACTTTTAAGGAAACATTGATTCAGGCAAAAAGGAATGTAATGACGTTGTTTACAAGGATCGAAAATGACTCTGGATTCAAAAAGTTAAGCTGGTATTAAGCGAAAAGTGAAATGCATCTGAAAACGTTTAACAAGAAAATCAACTTTCGATCTAAACGAATACAGAGAAAAATATAAGAAATAAAACCAAAACAATGCTTTCTTACATTTGTATAATTAAAGTAACTAAACAAACGGCACTGTTATCAGTCTTCTTTATACTAATCAACCTCTTTCCAGAAGAGTTTGGAAATAATTCAGAAGATAAATATGGCGAAAATGGAAAAATGTTTAGCAACTATTCAATCTAAGCTATCTAAGCTACTGTTCAGCAACAGTAGCTTAGATAGCTTATAAAACGAATCAGAGATAACAAAAATGACACAAAATTAAAAACATTCTGTACGTCTGGAGTAATATTTTAAAAAATTGCTAATTGGTAGAATAGTCGTAGAAAATCATCAAGAAGAATGTGACCAGGAGTACATATCAAAACTCAAGCTAGAAGAAGCGCAACGCATCAGATGTGGAAAAATAGTACAACCGTAGCTTCCATGACTAGAAATCCTGAACTATTGAGATATAAAAGTCGTTTCACAGTTGTGGTATTACAAAATTCAGATGTCTTGGTCAGAAAGTCAAATTCCAGGTGGCTTGATTGAGAAGCCTAAGACATTGTAAGGAAACCGGAGAATAATAGTGTGTGTGTGTGTTCAGGAAGAGTAGAGGCTGTTAGTGAGGAAACACTGAAATTTAACAGCGATTTTCATTGAAGTTTTGTAATCTATAAAAGACATATTGAAACGTGTCAGGAGAAAGCAATCAAAATACTACGATCACGTCGTGTAAAAGATACATTGTATGGACCTTACAAAAACATGTATTTGAGCTGTCAGTCAGAAGAGAACTTAAATAGATACTCACAAGTAGAGATTAATGTCACCCCTAAAGCAGAGAAGCAAATACAATCATGAAATATTCTGATGAGTTTGAGAAACCTTGGATTTGGGGTGGGGGGATAATTATACAAAAGCATAAAAAATTTTGAAAACTAACACCTTTAAATTCACCTCAATCAAATATCGACCTGGGCATCAGTTACGATAATTTAACACTTTCTTCGGCTTTACAAAAACTAAACAACTGCAATAAGCATGCATTATGATCTACTGTTGCTATAATACTACGACAAGATAAATAAATAAATAAATAAAATACAAAAAAAATTCGTTAGTGGATTGTGTATAAGAGAGCGAGCGAGAGACCCTCGTGCACCGTTCACTGCACTGTCGAGCATAAGTATATCTTAGAAAATCTTAGAAAAGAAACCATTAATCTACGTGGTTTTATATTCTTAAATAAACCCATTACAACTTTTCGGGATTCCTTAAAAAGTTCAATAACTACTGTTATAAATTTGGTAAGAAAATCAGCAATAAAAATTCAAAGGCGCTCTGAGAATCGGCAGAAACAATGAAAACAGCAATTGATCATTAATGACGTACCCATACAACAAGTGATTTGAAGATTTGAACCCATACAATAAGTGAAAGATTTGAAGCACGTTGCTCACCATGATGCCGTATATCTGATTATGTAGTTGCACGAAATTATTTGAAACAGGTTTCTATAGAATTATCCAATAAATGATTTTATTTCCGTTTGTATGTTACTTTGCAAAGAAATACGATTTGAGAACATAAGAAATCAACAAACAACTTACTGTTTATACGCATCGATGTACTTTTGATTATTGCCACTGAGTGCACCAATCTCGACTCCCATGGCTGTCTCTGTATTAACAAAAAGTCAGTAAATTAGTTCAGAATAAAATAATTAATCGCTGAAATTATTTTATTGTAAATATTTGTCAGTTAATGTATCCGATATGTTTAAATATAATCCAATACGCAATTTAGGCATTTCCAGAAGAGTAATCTCTCTCTATACATACCCACACACCCGCCCACGAACAAGCAACATTCATATGCCAATAATGAGTAGTTTACTGACATTCCGGAGGCAACAGAAAGCCAAATGAAAACAAACATTTGTGAATAGACAGAGCTGTTGGATTTTGTTCGAATATTTATTTGAACGGAATATTTACAATTTTGAAATACTTTGAAATATTATTTTTATGGCTATATAGCCTACTTTCGCTTAGACTTTGAAATATTGTTGTAAGGACTCCGGTTCGAGTACAGTCGTGTACAGTCGAAACATTGCTTATGGCTCCTAAACCTGGGAGTAGTTTGGTATATTAAAATTTTCACAGTTTCTTTGATCAACCAATATTTTGTGATAATTTCTCAGCAATTATGACTGTATAGTGCAGGTATCAGCGGAGAAAAACAACCCAAAGTGAGATCGTTTTTAAGATAGCCATTGCATATGAACATTCTGCTTTATTTGAATGTCAGATATACTGCGTTCGTTCCACCTTTTCCTTTTTGTAAATTGACTCATTTTATTATGGGAAAAACTAAATCGCTAAGGCGACGTATTAATTTCACAAAGCCATGCTGCACCGAACATTTCTGCCTTTCACAAAATTTTAGAAACCTTCAACCTCCACTCGCCGAATATGAACATCTATAAAATTTGCTACCTTACTCTTTGATACCTTCTTATATTATCAAGTGCTTTACCCTTCTTTCTACTTTCTTAAGGGCCCTGCCCAAGCCGAGACCAAAACATTCTGGTCCAAGTCGCAGTCCATTTACACCCCCATAAAATATGAATAGATATCCCATATAATCCACTGTTGTATTCACATTAAGATTTTATTGCCGTGAGCACCGCTAATTCCTCTATCTCTGTTCTCACATCAGTGATTGTCCCATTAGTCACTTTATCACTTTAGACTAAATGAAACATTTGCAACGTGATCACTCAGTAAACTGTTTTTCTGAACTTGTTATTATCATACGAGTAATATCGGCATCAATTAAAATCCTTCTGTAACTATTACGACCTCTTATTTGCTACCACAGAATTCCTTATTATTTTCTGTGGCCTTCTAGGCTAATGTTTACTGTAATCTGCTTCATAGTATATTTTGATTCATGGCGAAATTTCTAATCATTTTCCATTTTTTATTTCCTTTAGAATAGCTTCTGATTGATGATGCTATTCATATATTTATTTCCAGCTTGGTTCATCCTCATTTCCTTACGTTTTCAGTTGAATTCTGTTTACCTTTTACCTCAAATAATTCTTGATCCTTTCCTTTGCTACAAAAGCGCCTTTTTCTTACAGATTCTTATGCCATTCAAACAGTGTGCTAAGTATGTCACAGAAACCGGTTCTGGGAATTCAAATATACCTTTCCTTAATGAAAAGGTTTACATGCTTTTCCACTTCCCAACACTCACAAATCCTCGGTTATCATCGTCATCAATCAGAAATGCAGCAATACAAATCTCTGAATTCCCTCTATCTCTTGATGTTTTATGTATTTATCTGTAGGAAGCTGCATAAATTACATATCCTACAGACACGAGTCCATTTTTCTTCCTAATCTGGATGGATCCCAGAATCAAATTTCTTGTGACAATTAATGTCTCATTGAACTAATATGAAGATGTAAACCATCTATAACTTTTATTGCAACCAAATCCTAGTTTTTGCGAATCTCATACCCTCAAGACTATTACCGCATACTACATGAACGTTAATATAGCTTATATTGGTTAAAAGTCAGAAACTTAAGTAACTCTGCTCTTTATAAAAAGATAAAGAAACATTTTTTATCTTAAGCACCTTTCCAGAATGAAGAGTGATAACCTCTGGCGCCATTAAAGTTGCATCTAAACATGGCAGAATTGTTAACACATCCGTTCTCTTATCAAACGAGATTTACAAAATCACGACGTTCTCGTTCAGGATTCTACATCAGAGACTGTTAGAGAGTGAACACGCTAATAATCGCCAAACCAGGTTGGGAAACCATACTTCTTCAATCAACCACGATCCTGCTACTAACCTGATGATATGCCTCTACAGTTATTGGTTATAGTGCTGTGATTATCAACATGATAATACATTCCTGAACTTTCTGATCACTTACCTTGTTATTTCTTCCAAAATAACTTCTGTTTCTGTTCATTGATGTCACATCACTGTCAGTATATATGTATATTGGGTCGTACTAAACATATCTGAAACTCCTTATGCTTGTCCCTAATTCTAGCTTAAGCATTGTTGAGATTTTAAGTTCTCCTTGTTTTTAGAGTTACCCATATGTCATTTAAATCGTTGAGGTATTCAGATCTGAGATTTGTCCAACTACTACATTCATTAGTGTTTGATAATTCTCGCTTTCAATGGTTCATCTCAAGGATGCACTTGACCATGCTCAGCTACTTCTTTCCATACATCCTAAATTTTTCTGAATCCGCTGTGTATCAAACTTACTCAGTCACCAACAAGTAATTCTGAATGCCATTAAAACTGCACACCTCTATGAACGATCAGGATAGCAAATTGATTCACTTTTTTTATTATACCCGTTATATTAAAACAATACTCTGACAATGAGACACTAGATAAGGAGAAGGTATGTTAGAGATTGTTTCCTGTGTAAAATATTGAATATTTCTTACTCTAAGTAAGAAATGTGAAATAAATTCGACATACTCAAAGTCGTATTAGTTTAAGAATATAAATGGCTTCGTAACTTTGATAAGTACAACGGACATACAAAATTCTTCATCTTGTTCTACAATTATTCATGTCTAACTGATTCACATCTCTACTTTCGATCAAAGCATTTAAAGACAGAGATTTATCAATACTTACCGCTGATTACACTCAGGCTGAATGCGGTCATAACAGGGATCACATCAATCCATGCTGATTGGACGGAGTTATTTAAACTTTTGATAAGAATTTGCGACTGCTTGTTAAAGGTGTGCATAAATTCATGAAGCATATTAAAATGGAATGCAGGGGTCAAAATCTTCCTTCTAGTTTTCCACTTTTCTCCAGAACTGGAAAGGAATGAGAAGAGACATGCTAAGGTGGAAGACTTCTTGTATATGTAAAGATAACTATTATTTAATTCAAAGAAAAATAGGAGTGCTTATTGCTATTTAAAATAGATATTTTATTCCAGAATAAAAGAATCTAAGTAATATTATGATAAACAGTATGGTAATATTATTAAACAAATATCTCATCTCATCTTCCTTTTACCCTCTTGTATCTTGCGGTGTCGAGGGTTTGTTAATCATCGGACCTCAAGCCGTTCACAGGATAAGGTGGTCATCCCTACGCCCCGCCGTATCCTTTGTCCTGTAGTGTTGAGTTATCAAGACCGGTTTGCCTGCTTTGCGGGATGAAAAACCCCAGGATAAACTTGGGAAGAAATCCCTACTGTCCACGCCCAACCGGCTAACTTGGCTATGGCTGAGAAAGATCCTTCAGCTCCTCATGTCACCGACGGGAATCGAACCTAGGACACTCCTTCCCCAGGCATATGGTTGCGAACCGCACAGCCACTAGGCTAACCGGACGGGGCGTAAAAAGTAGTGGTAGAGTATTAAAAAGTAGAGTTTTAAAATTATATTTTATTTTAAAAGTCAGTTTTATAGATAGGCGAAGGTATTTAAAGCTATCAGATACTCACCATGTAGAAGACTCAATGCGCGTACTACATACGTTGTCGTTTAACTATCTAACAACAACTCCGTTCTCAGATTTACACAATTTCTTGTAGCCCAACAAACAGGAAAGTATGATTATTCAGATGGTTGAACTGATTATCAATAGAACTCATTATCATCAAATTTCTGATGCCTTCAACCATTCGCTATAGAGAATACTATTAAAGTACAATATTTCCAAGTTTTTCTTTAGTGTCTTTGATTTTACGTTTGCCTTATAAGGTATTACTAACCGTATCAAATCCATGTATATATTCTTATCCTCTGGGTATTTATCCTGTCATTCTGATATCCAATTCCTTTATATTATTCTAATTACATCACTTAACAATGAGAGTATGGATTTTGTGGTATCAAAATGTTATTTCTTGTTACTTTAAATATTCTACAGATGACATTTCCTATTTGGACTGAACTATTATATTACTCAAATTGAATATTCACAGCTGTTTTTAGGAGTTCACAAAGTATAGATTACAGTAATTAGAATAAAATATATCCACAGTTGCATACCTGTTGTTAAGTATACATGGTTCTATGTGTAATTTTTCGTACACATCATATATATATTAGTTTAATTATCATATTTAGTTTAATTTTCATTGTTATATATAGATTTTATGAGAGCTATACTCCAATGATCTGGAATTCGTCCATCTGACCTCACCTCGTAAGTTATATAGCACACCTATAAAATGTTTCTACTTTTAACGGTATGTCCCAGCAGAATACAGATTTATTACAGTAATTAGAATAAAATATATCCACAGTTGCATACCTCTTGTTAAGTATACATTAACTTCGTTGATCTTTCCAAATGTCATGGTTCTATGATATTTTTCTTACTTAAAATCTTGATATATTCTGGGTTGCATTTCACTTGAGTATTACGCATAACACGTGCACGTTCCTACACTTTATTTAACAATATTTGAAAGTATTTTGCCATAAATCAATATATCAACCTTCAGTCTTTGTCTCATTTATCATTTCTGAAACTTTTTACCTTACTTTTCCGTCCATTTCGACCGTCTAGGAAGTATGATAATGATTTTTCTCATCAGAAGGCGAATTAGACAATCTCAGATGTATATAGCAGGGAATTGTCTTCTTCAGGAACGTTTGGTTTTCATTAAGAAGAAAACATCCATTTTTCAGAAATAACAGACCACCTTCATGGTCATACATTCTTCTGCCGAAAAACAAAAACAAAAAAAAACAAAACAAAAAAAAAACATTCCTTCATTTAGAAGCAACAGACTCTTTACAAACTTCATGATATTTCTCTTCTATATTCATACCAAAATCTTCCTTGATGATTTGTTTAACTACTATAACACATATCATAGATAATCCGAACATGTGTTTATGAGAACTAATTCGTAGCGTGAACCAAATCCCATAGATACATTATTTTTTCTCTTATAATCAGCTTACTTATTTTCTCTTTTTTTCAGAAATAGTTTTATACATCTGCCACTATTCATTTCATGTGCTGCAGATAAATCTCCATGTGTGCCATCGTTTTGTCTGCTGCCATATCAATGACTTGAAAATAAAATTTACTGCTTCTTCTGAAATATTAACGTTTGTATTGCATTATGCTGAAAACATTATCATTTATATTCTTTGATAAGGCTATATTAATGGGGAAAAAGAAGCGTACATTAAATGTGTTTACAGAAATCTTCCAAAGGTGTTTTAATAAGTATATAAAACACTACCTTATAGGCAGGAATTTTTTTTTTTGTGCTATGAGGAAACTAATCATCTATATAATGTTGATTATTATAAAAGAGATCCATGACCTTAATCATAAGGAAAACAGTACAAAAAAACAAAACATTAAAATGTCGTTAAAGATAGATACACCATTTTATTGAACAAATATTGCAAAACCTATCTAACATCTAACCACTAAAACACAAAAGAGAGAATAGACTGCTAAGAATTGTAGTCAGATAACAGGTGTTTCCTGTTTTCATCTAAACAACAAAATAAAACAAAGCATAAAACAGAGCGTGTACCATATTTGGTGATAAAAGTTAAAAGGAAAAAGATGAAATATTTCAGAGATGATTTTGTTAAAAATAACTATAATCTGCAATCTTGTCCATATTATTGTACAAAGATAACGAATGATTCTCACACCATACAAAATATCACATAATATGGAAACTAATAAGAAGGAGCGTATATAAAATTCAATAGATATATTCCGAATATTGATCATATCCAATAAATTACAACAAAAACATTACCTTGATTACCTTGATGGACCTGTGGTTTCAGTCAGGATTTCTCCATGACTGCAGGTCGTTAAGAGTCCAGCTATTCTTGTCTTCGGCCTTTCTTCTCCATTATCTTCCAACTTTCTTAATCACTGGGTCTTCCCACCTTAAGGCTGGCCTTTCAGGTTTCCTTATGGTATCTCTCGGATATCACTTTCTAACTCTGACTGTCCATCTGTTGTTTCTCATTCTGGCGAGATGTCCTGTCCATCTTCTTTTGCTGTTGTAGATTGTTTTTATAATATCGGTGAGTCCAGACTTCTTTCTGATTTCTGTGTGTCTTACATGGTCTATTTAGTTTATATTACATTTCTATTGCAGGTGGAGTTGTTATTAAGCTTTGTCCTTCTTTTAAAGTTGTGTTCCATGTTTCACTGCCATAAGTCAATGCTGGTAAGATGTGACTATTGAAAAGATGGGCTCTTTTGTCTATATCTATGCTTTGGTTGGTGATTGTTGATTTTATTTTGTTGAAGGCTATCTAACAAAAACATATTTTGTGTTAACGCAAATGTATCGGCCTACATAAAATATCTGAAATGGAACCAGTTTAAGAAAGACGATGCGTTATAAACCAAGAAGATTATTGAATACATCTCAACGAAATATGAAGTATCATTTTAAAGTTTCATTATCCTTTCTTTACGTTTTATGAATCCTTCTATTAGTATCTGTTTTCAAATTGAGAGACTACTGTAAGAAATTCCTGATGAATTTAGCCATACAGGAAATTAGAAAAATTATTTTTAATGTTAGCGTTATACTCTGGTTATGTGGAATTTATTTCCCAGTGAATTTATATTTCCGTTCATTGCAAAATTATTTTCATATGTTTAATATACTAATAACATTTCAATTTAATTTTAGTTTTTAATTCCACAATATCACTCACCTCATTGGTAAACCATCGTTGAAAAAAGGTTTTAGGAACTTGTACTCTTCTGACTTAGTGGTAAGAGATTTGGTGCACAAAAAAATCTGCAAATAAGGAATACTAGTCAGATAGTTTGAAATAAACGTCTCATTGTAAAACATACTTCAATGTGGAATCAGTTCTTTATACGAATGTGAAATCAGCTCTTTGTTCGCAGTTTTATTATCTTACATTGCAAGTATTACAAACTGTTGAATTTGTCATCTTTGCCAAATATGTATGGCATAACTGCAGAGGAACCTGTGTAGCAGAGCGAAAGTGGCGTTTGCATTCCACAGCCCTTGACCATCCGCAAGAAGGTCTAGGTTCAAATCTAGTCTTCGATTAGAGGAACATTCGACTAATTGCCAAGCTAGTCGATCTCTGAGAGGGGGGGAGCGGTTTATTTCTAATGGAAACTCTGGTTTTCCGTGTCGCAAATTCAGCAAGATTAACTGTAGGATCCACACTGTCTCCGACAACAAATATATAGTGTTAGTATTAGCGACCACCAGATAGTGGCACTTGTCAGCCAGATATTGTTAGTGATTGTGTTTGGCCAACTCTTTCTCTAATTGGCCTGCAGTGGAGATTAAAATGTCGCCTCGGTCTGAAAAAAAAGTTACATAAAACCTAAAAATGGCCTCCTCTTCTAATTCCTGTAAGGGAATCAAAGTTGATGGCATTTTTTATATATTATATTAAGTATTATATTATACATATATTTTATTGTGTATCACACTGTAATTACATAATAACAAATACTTATAAGCAAATACTACATAAACATCTATTACATAACAATACACTCTAAATTCTGCTAATTTTGCATAAATTTTTTTTCACGACATTTTTTTTAATAAATTTCACACAAATGTATTCACACTATTTTCAATATATACATGAACACGAATGTGCATACAAATACTTATACATGGAAAAGATTTTTCACTAGGTTGCAAATTAGAATAAAATACATAAGAAATTATATTCTTGTTTTACCTTTTTATCCGAAAGTCATCAACCAGAGTTTGCGCTTGAAATACTTTCAAAACTAGGAAACTCATATATAGAAGTTAATGGCGTCACACTAACTACCTTTGTATCCCATAACGTTAAGCACACACACACGCTTTCGGATGTGTATAATGTTATGCATTAAGGTAGGGCCACTACCCAGACCAGTTTCGACCTTCACTGCGTTATCATTAGTGGGTTCCAGACTCCGAAAAGATACGAAGGCTGAATTCATGTAGATATCACCTATACACGTCATCCGCGGGGTTAGCATAGTGGCTTTGCGCTTCGCAACCATATGCCTGGGGAAGGGGTGTCCTGGGTTCGATTCCCGTCGGACACGTGAGAAGCTGAAGGATTTTCCTCAGCCGTAGCCAAGGTTAGCCGGTCTTGGGCGTTGACAGCAGGTTTTTTCCTCTAGTTTATCTGGGTTTTTCATCCCGCAAGCAGGCAAACCAGCCGCGTGAAGACTCGGGGATACATCCAAGAATACTTCGAGGGAGGAGTAACCATTCTATCCTCGTATTTCGGTTACGAAATTCAAGCATGTTTAGAAGGTTGTGGGCCTTAAAGCCCTGTTAAAGCCATTGGGATAGACCTATACACGTCGCACAGACCTATATGTAGAGGTCGCATAACATTGTAGACGTCAGAAAGACGAGGTATACTTTTAAAAGGCAATTAATGTTAAGTTATAAACCTTTATATTCAAGTTGCCCAGTCGTCAGTGTAGTTCAAACACAAATATTCTTTGCTTACACTTGGATAAAACAAGAATATAATTTCTTTGTGGGTAGTTATTGTTATTTTGTTCTTTGCGAGTGTAAGCAGTTTAGAACTAACAGGAATCCTTCACTCACCTCTGCCGCTTTCCAGTTATTTAGAAATACCAGAGGATGGGAGAAAATCCAAATAACTATCAGTTTCTCTCTCGGGAAGGTCTTGAATGGTGGGGGGGGGGGGGGGTGGGGGGGGGGGGGGGTGGGGGGGGGGGGGGGTGGGGGGGGGGGGGGGTGGGGGGGGGGGGGGGTGGGGGGGGGGGGGGGTGGGGGGGGGGGGGGGTGGGGGGGGGGGGGGGTGGGGGGGGGGGGGGGTGGGGGGGGGGGGGGGTGGGGGGGGGGGGGGGTGGGGGGGGGGGGGGGTGGGGGGGGGGGGGGGTGGGGGGGGGGGGGGGTGGGGGGGGGGGGGGGTGGGGGGGGGGGGGGGTGGGGGGGGGGGGGGGTGGGGGGGGGGGGGGGTGGGGGGGGGGGGGGGTGGGGGGGGGGGGGGGTGGGGGGGGGGGGGGGTGGGGGGGGGGGGGGGTGGGGGGGGGGGGGGGTGGGGGGGGGGGGGGGTGGGGGGGGGGGGGGGTGGGGGGGGGGGGGGGTGGGGGGGGGGGGGGGTGGGGGGGGGGGGGGGTGGGGGGGGGGGGGGGTGGGGGGGGGGGGGGGTGGGGGGGGGGGGGGGTGTGCATTAGCCTCAAAGTGCATTGAAGGAACTGTGATAAAATATCCCATTTTCCTAATGAAAATTGAATTTAAAAATTAAAAGAAAATCTTGGTGACTTCTGACCTAGGATAAGATAAACATTCCTGGATCCAAGGCTGGATATTTCAATCAGCCATAACCAAGTTAGCGGTTCTTGAACGTTGACAGCAGGATTTTTTCCACCAGATTATCTGAGAATTTTCTCTCCTTAAACAGGCATACTGGCCGCGTGAACGGACACAGGCTACCGGCATTGGATATAGTACGGCAAGAAAGGCAAGGGGAAACCACCTTGCACATAGTCAATTCCCTAGATGGTGGCGTAGCTGTCCCTAAACAGCCGAAATGCTATAACGTCTACAACATACGTAATATATTTTGAAACTGTTAGGTGATGAATTTTCAACTATGTTTCCGATTTCTTGAGCGCTATCATGATGACTGCTCGACAGTTTCTCTGATGCCATTTAATCTCCAGAAAAACTGCACAGTTGTTTTCTAAAACCATGAAAACATTTGGAAATCACAATGCAACTGGTTCCACTAACCGACGTCCAAGGCGATAGTATCTAAAGAACAGTACATACAGCGAATTTAAGTAAAAATTCTATTCATCTGGTATCAGAAAAAAATGAATGAGTTACTAAAATAAAGAGCTAAAGGCTCCATTTCGGCGATGTAAATTTTCAAAATTAATTGGATATTAAATACAACATCATTTCAAAGACGAAAACAGAAACTATAAACGTTTTGTGCGAAAATTGACCAAAGAGCTTGCGGGAATATACCTTTATGATTGTTATTTGTGTCTAGTAGATTACAAATTTTAATATTATATTCAGGAGTTTCGTATCCAAGTATTGTTTACTTTATACTGCTGGATATGTTGGTTTTCATCACTTCATTTGCGTCTGAGAGGAGCTGTGTTAGCTAAGATTTTTGGTTATTTATGTAAGGCATTTAAAGTAGGTAGTCCCATACATTTCTTTATGGAGTTTATATGTTCCAATATCCTCGCATTTATTTTACACTGTATTTCTGTAAAACATTTCGAATTATGTTCTCAGCTTGATGTTCCTTGATTTGAATTTCGAAGTTAAATGTAACTACATCCTGATGAGTTGCTGTTACTGGAGCTGTCGGTTTATTACTTAACTCTGCCAGCTAATTTAGTAAATATTTATTTGCGGAAAATGAAATTCTTTAGATCCATAAGCCTTTGTTCTGTTATTGCGGATTTGGGGAATTTTTGTTTTCCAAATTAAATGCATACGCTTTATAAAACCTTGTTTTTCTGATGTTGTTCTGTAAATATGAAAAATGTAAAAACATTGCATATCGTCTTTATTTTCTTTTACAGTTTCTTTCTTTTCTTTGGGTTCTTTCTAGTCGCCTTTCAGCTTCCTACCGTGGTTGCTCAGTATTCAGGGCATTATATTAATAATAATAATTATTAATATTATTATTAATTATTTACTATAACAAGACAGATTTCAATTTTTAATTGGAGAATTCCATTCAGTATAGACGTATTTCATCTTCAACATTTTCTCCAGGAATAAAGGAAAAATTTCGAAAATATAAAATGCCAGCAGGGCACTGATTAAGCACGGATGGTACAGAAAAATTTTATCGCTGGTATTTCATAATAATTTTAAATTATTTTAATATGTATATAGTAATATATATAGCATAAAAGGTCAGCCTGGTTGGCCGAGTGGTTATCCCACCCGCTCATCAACCAATAGCCTACCTGTACGAATCCCGCCGGCGGTTGCTTATAATTGTCTTTTACTGAGAGATGAAATTCTTCACCCGGTATGAATTCCCCCTCCACTTCCCACTTACTGGAGGACTAAATGCTTGAAATGTTTCCATGTTTTGTCTTTAGTTGAGGGTTTCCCGAACTAGAATTAACAAAAAAAATAAAAAAATAAAAATTTAATTAATAAGAATGAAAAAATGTCTTTAGCCCACCCAATGTATAAAGTTTCTATAGGTTTATAGGGGTCTGTCGCAGTGGAAGACACAAAATAAATCAAAAAGTGTAGCATGCAATGTCACTTCAATAGTACGCTTGGTACTGATAGAACAAGAACCCCATAGTTTGAACAGCCATTTTGAGAAAACACCCATTCCTATTAAGAATAAAATCAACTGATTTATATAGATATAGCAAAAGGATACAACAGTTAGATCAATAACATTTAATAGTCTGATTGGTAATCCGCTGCTGCGTATAAATTCCCATCCACCTGTTTATTGCAAATACATATTTGAAAAATGTTGGGGGAAAGGAAAGAAAGGGGGATGATTTTTTCCATCTGATCTATATACGATAGGCTGCAAAACACCATCAGATATCCAAGGATGGACATGTAATGGTGTTTGGATATCAGGTTATTATTGAAGGTATGGGAAGGGATGTGAGCTCTTTCTTCCGAGAGGTCAGACCGGACTGAATATTGGTGGAGTTGAAATCTACAAGGTTGTCCATGCCCCACTGAGATAAAGCAAGGAAATCAGAGTTCAATCCTCTAGTCGTCTTGGATCTTGAGACTTCTATCAATTTCGCAACAGAATAGCTATCAAACGAAAACATCGGCCTGTTGGCCGAGTGGTTATTGTGCCAACTGTCCAACCAAAAGTACTTCCTACTATCTAATTTTATTGTGGGCATCGATGATGGTAAAAGCCTCCCTTGGGCGAGCTTCTATAACTCATTGAGTTTATGAGGCTGGACTGTTTTTTGAAAGAAATCAATATCAGACGCCTTGTTTTTGTTTAGATTATTAAGGATTCTTCAGATTATTTTCAGGTAGAATACTATGTATGAAAATGGAATGAGTAATTTTTGATAAGGAGGAGGAATGATATTTTTCCACAGTCATCAAAACAGGAATTGGTAGAGAAGAGTGACTCCAGTAAGCAGTCCTTGTCTTTGGGTGCGCGGGGGAAGTATAGTACCATATAGGACGATAGTAGTGTATGGAAAAATCGCATTTCGACAATGGTTGGACGAAGGACTTTGGCAATGGGTACGTTCAGCAGCTATTTGGACAGGACGCGAATTTGCATTATTTGGATTTCTTGATTTTTTTACAACTCTTAAGAGCTGCTGTATAGGCAAAGTGAACAGCTGTTCACTCATGCAAATTCAAAGAATGTAATCATGGCATGCTGAGTTTATTGCTGGTATTTCTGCAAATTTTTATGAAGAAGTAAGGCTTCTATGGTGAGCAACAATTTTGGAGGGATGATGAACGAAGACCATTCTTTTGTGGATCGAGAGATTTGAAGCAGTAGTTGAATCATGGGAAGGACCTGAAGAAATGACGGGGAAGTAAAGGACACGAACTAGAAACTTTCGGGTGAATGTTGTTGTTCGTTGACAAAGTAGATTTTTATGCGATTGTTGTCCGCATTACCAAGAAGAGAACTGATGTCATATAGTTTTTTGGAAGTGGAGCTTGTTAAGAATAGATCGAGCATGACGGTAAATTGGAGGGATACTGGTAGGGAGATTGAAGATCTGTGATATTTCATTGGTAGATAAAAACTGAGAAGCGAAGAGAATTTGAGTCATGGACGTCGAAATCGCAAGACGAATGACATTACTGTTATGGATATGTCGGCTGAAGATATTTACGCTTTAGGAGAGAGAGAGAGAGAGAGAGAGAGAGAGAGAGAGAGAGAGAGAGAGAGAGAGAGAGAGAGAGAGAGAGAGAGCGAGAGAGAGAGAGAGTTGAGGAGCTCAGAGTGGTTAGGTTTTAGGAGAGACATAAACAGCAAATGTTCGTCGTTTGCTTTGGTAAGAAAATTTTGAGGTTGTGCAAACGTATTCGAGGTTATGCAATATCCAACATGGAATATCGATTGAAATATGGGATGACTAAGAAACTGCAGTTTGGGCAGTTGAAGATCTGTTGTAATTAGTAATTCTGTTTTAGATTATGATATGTGGTGGTGTATATTGTTGTTGTTGATGTTGCTGCTTAGGTAAAGAATAATGTTGGCGAGGTGTATACGAAATTCTATTTTTAGTGAGAACTGATGTGAGTTTTTGAGTAACGTTGATGTTTGTAAAAAACAACGCTAGTTTTTGTTTTTATTAATTTAACTGTTTTTACGATAATACAAAATGTTTCGATTTAACAATAATAGTGCTTCTTTGAGTAGTATGTGTTAAGAAAGAAATAATAAAGAATGGAGTGCATGAACGTGAGGTGAGAGACTAGCAACATCCGCCCATACAACCCGAACTTAGGTTTCTGTCTGCAAGTGGTATTTCATCGGACGATGGCAGACATGTACCACCAAGAGGTATATTTGACATTTCATTCAACTTGGGAAGGTATGCTTTTATGGTGCAATAGACGAGAGTGTGGTGTAAAGATATTTATATGTATGTGTGTGTGTATGCATATACATATACATATATATATATATATATATATATATATATATATATATATATATATATATATATATATATATATATATATTTCCTACTTTATATAGATATACATCGTACATTGAAGCGGTTAATGCAATTATTAAATAATGAGAGTACTTGGTGTCTTTATGTCTTAGTATTTTCTCGAACAAATATGGAGTATAAATCTTTCATATATCATTGACGATCTCCATCAAAATCTAATCAATCTTAAAGGATAAATGGGGAATTACAGGAGTGGCATTCCCACTATATACAATCAAATCAATAGACCACAGTGTTCCATTTTTTTTTTACCTAAATTGACATACAGTGTGTATCTTCCGCCATTTCCTATTCGATGATGATTTTCTTACAAATGAATAGAAATTGAGATTGAGAATGTGAAGCTGTATGGCGAATAAATGTCGCGGACACAGCTGCAGAGCGCTGAGTTTAAGCTAAAAGCTGACAGAGTTACAGTTCATAATTTAATTTATTTGAACGCTATTTGTTTACTGCTTACCTTTTTTTTTTCCTACTTCATCTAAAAGTAATAAAAGAGGTTTTATAAGAAGTGTGTCGTAAGTATATTATGAAGTACTAATCACCGAAAACACAAATACTGTTTGCTATTCAAAGTAATGCCATTAGACATGCGTTTCTATTATTGTATATCTCGACTAAGAAAAATGATCTGCATTGCAAGTATCGTCTTTTCACAGAACCTTAATGCTATGAAAGGACAATTAATCTCATGCACATAGAGTGTTATGGCTATGAAATTCATACACAGTCATCCTTCGACTTATGTCCGGGTCTGTTCCATCCGGCAGGACGTAAGTCGGTACATTAAATCAACAGTTATAAGGGTTAGGCACTTAAGCGTAATACGTATACTCTCATTTTAATTTTTAAAGCTTATTATAAAACTGTACTGTGCGTAATAGCCACTATAAAACAGGAGGATAATCACCCAAATCTTCCTCCACAATCACCGTTTCATTACCTTCCCAATGTGAAGGACCAGACTGCAGCTCCTCTTGTGTAACATTTCTTTTTTTATTATTAAAATATCAAACGTGATTTGCTTATTCATATTCTTCTTTTCATCATATATTTGTTCATAGCAAGCAAACGCATCATGTTCGTTTTATTATTAAGTAGCGTTCAACACAGGGGTCCGTGTCTTCATCCATTTTGAGAACATCGCTAACTGCAAAGAACATTTCTGCAAGACCATTCACTGTAAATTGTTAAACTATCTCTTCCTGTTTCTCGTTTCCCTCTTCCTTTTCCCTTTATTCCTTTTCTACAACAGTTGTTCCTCCAATTCGACCAATTCTTCGTTGGTCAACTTTTCAGTGGATCTTTCTATGAGTTGAATTATATCGTCGTCATTCACTTCGAGATTCCAATTGTTTGCTAGGCCCACTATTACGAACTTCCAAAACCATGCACAAACCTTTTTGATGTATTTTTTTCATATGCTACTTATACATTGAGAGATCAATTCGTCCCAAGCCACAGCAATATTTTTAATAGCATGATAAATATTGAATATTTTCCAGAATTCCATGAGAGTCTGGTCATTTCCTTCAGTAGCAGAAATGGCTTGTGAAAATGTTTTCCGCAGAATATACGCCTTAAACATTACAAGAACTCCCTCATTGCAAGAACTCCATGATCCATCAGCTGGATCAATGAAGTAGTGATTGGAGAAAGAAACATGACCTTGAACTTGGCGATCACCGCTATAAGACGGATGATCTGGAGCATTATCTAAAATTAATAAAATTTTAAATTCTACATTTTCTTTCACGCAGTAGCTTTTTATTTCCCTCGCATGACAGTTAATTATGGCATCCTCAAACAATTTTTGAGCGAACCACAACTTCTTATTGCTCCGGTAATGAACTGGAATATGCTTACTACTGTTTTTGAAGATTTCGTGGACCCTCACTGTGCCATATCACAAATGCTTTTAGTTTATATCCAGCCACATTATCCGTAACAAAGTCGTAATACGGGCATTAAGAAATTTGAAACTAGGTATAGATTTTAGCTTTTTATGGATTCCCGTTCGGGCATTTTTTTCCGAAACAATGACGTCTCATCCATATTAAATATTTGCTATGGCAAATTATTTTCCTCCGTAATAATTTTTATCCACGTTTTCCACAAACTCCTTGGAAGCCTTCTCAGCATTTGCAGATTCCCATACATTTTCACATTATACAGCGCAAAAAACTAATTGAATCTCATGAACCAACCGGAAGAAGCGTTGAATTCGTAACCATAAGCGGGTTCTGCTTTCTCCTTCAATATGTTGAAGAGACTAAGTGCCTTAGAAGTTCTGGTCATAGTACTAAGGGATGTGCGCTTTTGGTTCAGGTCCTCTATCCATGATGCAATTAGCTTTTCCATATCACCGATGGTGCCTTGTCGTTGCGTCGTCGCTATCGTCGATTTAATGGAAGCAGATCCTTTCACAGCCCCTAAGATTTATCCTTATTTTTCAAAATGGTCGTCACTGTAGAATGAGACCATCCGAAGTTATTTGCGATCACATTAACGGGCTCACCAGCTTCATGTTGCTTTATAACTTGCAACTTCGTTTCAAGATCAATTGCTCGCCTCTTTTTCCGTGATTCTTCACTAGGTTTTTTGATTGTGTGTGTGTAGGGGCCATGTTGCACAAAACATCGCGAAAGATTTAAAGATAAATACGTAGATAACCCATTTCTCAAACACAAAATCAACAGAGGAACTGTTGAAGATACGTGCCGACTACCCTTTTAGTTTAGTTGCCACTAAACTAAAAGAACGTTAATTGCAATAAGCATGCTCATTGCAACTAAAAGTACGTTAATTGCAATAAGCATAACAATTGCAAAAAATTATTCAATTTATAGACCGCAATCGACTTCAAGTCTTCTTATTTACATAACACTGTAGCTAATAAGTAAATTGTCATTAGAAAGAATAATCTGCATGATGATTAAGGAAATTTTTAGCACAACATTTTTCTATATTGGGACACTAATATATCCTTGGTGTGAGAGGGGAGTGCTCTTGACGTTGATTGGCAAACAATTATGAATTGGCGTAGCTATTTAATAAGTAATTTGGGCAAACAGTTCACTCGGCACTCTCCATAAGGAAATACTAGTGTAAATGGACGCTCAAGAAGGTTTTAATATGCATGATTACAGATGTTTTCATAACGTTGTCACAAGTTACGCAATCGCCTATTAGGCATATTCCTTAAGATTATGTAGCAATTAATTCATGCAAACCGTTTATTTACTTTTATACAGCGTCGAAAGAGAACCTCCAAAGCTCCGTCAGTATAAAGAAGCCCTATAGACGAAGTCGGAAAAATTCGGTTTCTATTCATGTTTAAAATGTGAGGAAACTTTATCTGGTCTTTTTCGACTAAAAGTGAGTTAGTCGATGTCATACGGATGTAAGAGTTTTTTCTCCGGAAACTCTGGATTTTCGTTCCCCAAAAAAATCAAACCTGCCCCGTGAACATACACGGATTACAGTCAGGAATACGGCCCTCGGGGTTGCAGCAAGGAATGACGACCTGGCTGCATTAAACAGTCGTAAGCCCTCTCATTAGGGGGCTCAACCCGTCGTAGGAAGGATCGATGGATGAATAAGATAGAAATTATTTCGATGGACTCTTTTCTTCGATGCGAATCTTATCCACGAGAGGTTTTATAAATATGTCGTAATTGCTGTAGGAGAACAAAGGGTAAGGTTATCCGGAATCCTTGCTAAGGATGACCAAACATAGAACTTTCTTCAAGCCTCAAATAAGCAGAATGGCAGTTGCTCTTTGGGCAATGATATTCTTCTTCAAGCAGAATTCTTTCAAAAGTATTTACGTCAGCTGTGGGGTTCGAACCCAAAATCTGTTAATTGGAGAGTAAGAACGCTATTCACTCGGCAATGAGGCGGAATAAATAAAAAGTGTAACTTTCATTAGATGTAAACATTTTTATTCCATATTTTCGAATTTATATCATATGGTGATTATATCATATGGTGATATAATAATATCACCATATATATTTGTTAAACATGTCATGTATTTGTTAAAATTAAGTTGCCATTACTTTCATATGTATTTAAATATAAATATTCATAGAGCAAGAGATATCCCTTAACAAAAGACCATGTTTCCTTGACAGGTCTGTAGTTGTTCCATTTCACCCCTTTTATCCTTGTTTATAAATGTGACAACATTCTACAATAATTTCCTCCTTCCTCTAAACGAATGCTTCGAGTATTTCTTATTAATGACAATTCGATCAATGGGAGGGGAAAGTTTTGTCATGCTGTAGCTCGTTTTTAGTCAGTTCTGTGACTCTATACTAAAGAGTAGCAAGCTAGTTTCTGACATGCACATACACGAGAGGTTCGCTGATCAACGTGTACTACATTAGTTCGTGTATTGGTGGATACTTGAATGAAAATGTGCTTCGTACAAAAACTAGATATTATGGAGGAAGGACCGAACTTCATAGACATTGGCCAGCATGCGTGCACCGTATTTCTGCCGTACAGCTTAATCCGTAACCGTCAAACAATGAGTCATTTGAATTCGTACATCGCCCACCTCCTGAAGGATTGTCTGTAGTGAACGCTTTGGTACCTCGTTATACCGCCATTCGGCGTTTATTGCATTTCGTCCAATGCAATAAACGCCGTCCAATGCGAAACTATATATAAAAGGCAATCTAGATACATTTGCTCAAAACCTTTTTAATAAACAAAAAAAGTAATTTCCATTCTTCACTTTTCGCATTGGAATTACGATTCATGGTTGATTGGAAAATGACAGTTCATATAAAGTGCAGATTGCAAATTACTACACGTTTCGCAATTTCCTTCGGAGAATAAAATCATTAGACAGTAGACAATAGCGACGTCCTTCGCTCTTTCCTCTACGCTGACAGCGATTAAAATAATGGTGATTAAAAAAACTTTGTCACGTTTTTGTCGCGTGTGATGCTTGAAAGCAGGAGTGGGATGAGGGGTGTTATTCAGTCAATATGAATCAAAGAGTGGTAGCAAATCAGAGATAGAAATGGAAATTCCATGTTACGTTGGAGTGCTTTTACTTGGAAACTGCTTTCTTCTTTTACATGTACACATAAATGATGCACGAAATTTGCCGATACAAAGAGAAACATAAAATACATAGATCATAGAACCTCACACTCCAACCACACAGGTATTAACATTGCCTCTTTCAAAAGCACTAGTTAACCTCACCAAAATAACTACCTACTTCTGCAATAGCTGTATTGCAGCAAACAAGACTAAAACACAAGTGCTAATCATTAAGATCCAAGAATCAATTACCCTATACACCTGATTATGTGCAGTCACATATAATAGTACATTAACCACTGCAGCTTTCATTGTCATGAGTTCAGCCTAGAAGATGCTATATATATATATATCGGTCTACACAGAGGCAGCCACCTTAAATGGATAAAACATCCATTTTGGTAAGTTGGATTGCATTATTAAAAAATAACGCGCTGTCCTCATGTTTCAGATATATTTTTAATTTATATAGTTTTTTAATTTAGTTTCTTGTTTATGTAAGACGATGAAAAGGTAATCAGAAGTTTGATAAGTTAATTACGATGTTTATACTTGATGTAACAAAAAATATATATATATAAAGGAAAACGATGGATAGGACTTCAAGGAATTATTTTTCTTAGTTCATTACGTTCGATTAGAAATAAGTAAATCAGCTCCCTTTTATTGTACCGACGAAAACATTTCCCCCTGTCATCATGAAGGTGTGCAACGAAGGTTATTACATATGAATACCAATCAAATATCAGAGTTTGTGGTCACATGGTTTATATAATGAATTCATTGTTTCGTTTATTATGAAGCTACGTTACAAATCAGAGTTCCATTATGACAAATGCTACGTGAAGCTTCAATTCATCACTGCTTATCCACTCTTGTTTATAGCGGTGTTTGTGATTCTATTTATATTCGCACTGGTTTCATTTCAGAGTGGGTAACGTTAATCAGTGCAGTTTGAAACAACTGTTAGAATAGAATTTGAATCAACAGTGCTGTGTTATAATTTTCAACTCCAATAACATGGAAAAAAATCAAAGCAATATTGGATCATATTAAAATGAATTATCAACCTAAAGAAGTTAACATCATAGCTTTGATTTTTATAGTGTCGGGAACAGGCTTGCTGTATCTTGTTTTCTATAAACGCAACCAGGTCTACCGGGAATTCTACCACATCTGTTTATAGGAAACATGGACATTATTTACAATTGTTACAAAAAAAGTGGAAAGCAAAGTTTTAGCATGCGTAAGTACTGTTTGTATGGATTTATGTATGTACTGTTTATACGAATTTACTGTCTTTATTTTTAATAAAAATTCATATTAATAAAAATTAATGCGTTTAATTGAAGTTTAAGATTTTGAGTTTTTTTTAAATTAATACTTTACTGAATTTAAACGTGTCTGAAAGCAATGCAGCTACTTTCTAGACAGAGTAAATATTCTTATACTTATTAATAATAATAGAAAAACATTTTTAAATATGGTAACCGGAAAATGTGATCATGCGTTATTTGAAAAGTGATTTCCATTGTAATACTAGAAGAACGAACAACGCTTATAACGTCTTTCTAAGGAAAGTTGGGTGGCATACAGAGGTGATGGTGACCTCATATTCCTGGAATATTTGATAGTCTTCCATTAAAATTTGCAAAATAGCTAATGAACACAAGAAGTGTTCATTATAATCTCATACGATCTGATGAAATCTGATTATATCATAGACATAATCTAAGCGCGTCCTCTTTACTTTGCCGTAATCTGAATCACAGCTTCAGTTTCTTGGCCGGCATAGACGAGTCTCATTGGTTTGAAAGACGTGAAATGAAAACTCGATCAGTAAAATTACTATGACCTTCCTGGTGACAGTACGTTAACAATTCCAAGGGAACCGCTAAAGCAACAATAATTTAATAATAATTTTGAATGAATGCCCTTACTTAAAATGTATTATTTCATTCTCTGTCATCGATTTAAGTAAGGATCTATCAGTGAAAAAAATATACTTCACTACAATTGGTGAGATCTGGCTGTGCGAATTAGGCCTACTAACTGATATATCGAGTGTCATGGGTACAGTATTTCTAGGAAGGATAGAGTGGTGATATTGGATGATCTAAATCTAGATAGAGTTCAGATCTATGAATGTAGTTATTCTACTAACAATGTTTCATGTGGCAGTGAGTTTGAAGCCATCTGGTGTGAGATGGAATATAACAAAATAAATTACATAGTGGGGTGTTGTTACAGACCTGGTAAATCGGTTGCTGGTGATGAAGAAATGCATCACCAAACAGAAAAGATAAGAGCGAAAAGATTAATCATAACGGAGATTTTAATTATCCAAATGTTGATTGGGTAGTTGTATAATCTCATGAGAAGAATGGAAATGCATTTATTGAGCTGTAGTGGGACAACTTTCTCAAGCGGCATGTAACAGAAAAAACTCGAGATCAAAGAGTGTTAGATTTGTTTATAGTGTCAGAGGGCGTTTCAGTTAAAGAGGTAACTATTCTGCCTCCACTTGGCGACAGTGATCATGCGATACTCACTTGGGAAGTGAAAGTGTAGGAATTTTCCATTCCCAAAAGGTTACATGCTGAACTACAAAGTAGGAAATTATGACCAACTGAGGAGTATACTGCGTTCAGTGTATTGGGATCGGTAGCCGATTAGAAAGAATATCGACAATGCATGGGAAACATTAAAACAATATTTTAAAATTTAAATGATGCGATATCAGAATGTGTTCGAGAGTTCAAAGAATAAATAGAGTAAGAGACAAATGGATGTGTAATCTTATTAAGCACGAGATTCGTAAGAAAAAGAGGATGTGGAAGGAATACCGTTTGTATAAGGATGACTCCAGTTATGAACGTTATATGCAGCAGACTAGAATAGTCATAACTGTTGTAAGCAAAGCAAAGTCTGGTTATGAAAAAAAACTGGCTCTTCTTACTAAAGACAACCCAAGAATTCTAGTGATATACACCAATTAATGGAAGAATGAATATTAAAGAATAACTCTTCTAAATACAAATGCCTTGCGGGTTACAGATTCAGTAGATGATGTTCAATTAATGAATGCGTATTTCGTTAAAAGCTATCAACCTGGTGACCCAGAATTGGCCATACTATTACATCCTCAAGAGATGAAGAAACGAAGGTGTGTGAGGCCGAGGTATTAGAGCTGTTGCACAAACTGTATAAGAATTCATCAATAGAGACTGAGGGAATATCAGCACGTGTGCTAAAAGGGTGTTCAGCTGAACTGGCCATTCCTTTGACCCGGATGTTTAATATGAGTCTCAGAGGTGGGAAGAATATGCAGGAATGGAAGGAATGTATTTTAATTCCATTGCACCAGAGTGGTTCAAAGACCGATATATACAACTATATCCAAATATCCAACTATCTCAGGAGTGGTGGTGAAGATTTTGGAAAAAATTGGTCAGTGCCCGCATTCAGAAATTGGTTGACAGCGATTATCTACTTTGCAATGGACAACATAAGTTTACTAGGGGAAGGTCATGTTTTACCAACTAGCTTACATTCTATAAATCCTAACATTCAAATAGACAAGGGGAATGGATTCACCTTGATACTTTTGGATTTTGCTAAGGCTTTTGACAGAATACATCATGGCAGTCTGCTGCATAAATTGGAGAAAATGGGTTATACAATATTAGCATGGATAAGAGGATGGCTTACTGACAGATATCAAAAAGTGATGTACGGGGTATCTGAATTTGCAAGGTTTAAGGTAACAAGTTGTGTACCACAAGGAGCAGTATCTCTGTTATTCATTCTGTACATTAATGATATTAGGAAGGATTTGACAAGTGACATACAGAAATTTTCTGATGATGCACAGATTGACAGGGTATTCAGAAATACTTCTGATATGCAGTCTTTGCAGAATAATCTAAATTGGCTGGAAATGGGGGCATGGGAAAACGGGTGTCAGTTCAATGTCAATAAATTCACTTCGGTATGATTAGATATCGAATATTGTATTGTACTGGTGGGATTAGGCTAGAAGAAACTGATGAGGTTATGGTTCTTGTAGTGTTAATAGATACAATGTTGAAATTTAAGGACCAAGTTGCAAAGAATGCAAATACAACTCAAAAGATAATCGCAATGCTGAAACGAACGTTCATATGTAAAGATGAGGAGGTTATTTTGCCTCTTTACAAGGCCATGATAAGACCTCACTTGGACTATTGTGCGCAGGTCTGGTCTCCTGGTTTCCGTTGTGTTTCTGATATATATTGGAAAGAGTACAAAGGAGAGTGTTAAAACTGATACCAGGATTGTGGAATATTGATTATGAAGACCGATTGAGAATTTGTAGACTGCATACACTAGCAAACAGGAGAAAGAGGGGGTGATATGATTGAGGCTTAAAAACTTCTAAAAGGGTCATGCAGGATTTCAATTGATGGGATTTTTCACATTATAGAGTGTGGGGAAAGGACGAGAGGTTATCCTTGAAATTTGAGAATGAAGACCTCCAAGAAGGCTGTGATGACTAGATTTTTCTCTCAGAGGGTGGTGCCTGATCGGAATGGATAGCTATTGAATGTTGTGATTGCAAGAAGTTTGAATGAATTGAAGAATAAGTATGATAGCTGGTGTGTGTAGTATGTGGCCTCCCTCGATGAGTTTCTGACTCCCTGGAGGTCTCACTTAATAGTAATAATAATAGTATTTTTTTTACATTTTTTTATTACATTACATACATTTGTTACAGTTATTACATACATTACATACATTTGATTACATATAATACATACATTACATGTGATTACATATGATATATGCTTTTTTTTTACATTGTATGAGAAGTAATTTCTCTGCTTTCATCCTCGAAGCTTATTTGTAATCTTGTCTGAGGATGACATCAGATGTTTATTATGTATTAGCTTGTTTGCTGTGTTGGGAAGCTACGAAATGTACGAATAATAATAATAATACTTTCATGATTTCTAGATCGGTTAAGTCTCCAGAATTAGGGGTTAAACGGAAAATTATAAAATTTTAAATTAGACTCGACTGAATGGATAATTATAAAAAGTAAATTCATAACAATATAGAAATTAAATGCTCACAATGAATCCCATATTGGCGGTTATTTATATCAGATTAGGTATTTGTAAGGTTAATTATAAAAAAAAATATGATAAAATAAAGATTATATTTATTGATATAATTCTGGGTGGAACAATTTTTGTTATTTATCAGACGTTAATAAAAAGCTTTTATAATTCTTAGTATTAACCCAAGAATTGCTGCGAGCGGTTCGTTTATTTGTGAAAGATAATTTGATGGTTTTTTTGGTTTTTCACCCATCCAATAGTAATCCTTTCTAACTGGAAAGCAGCAGAAGTAAGTACCTTTATTCTATATTAATTCATTACAATGCAACAATTAATGCTCAAATGTCTTTTATAAATATCTTTGCATTAAATGTAGCACAACTTTGTATATTATGTAGCGTATTTATTATAGATAATAATAAATAAAAGGATGAAAAACAACAAAATATGTATACAGTTGAACATACAAAAACATGCCAAATTATATATAAAAAAATAATCTGCGATTGAAATAGGCAATGTAATAATTACTTCTAATAGTTATATTTCATTTTAACTGCTTTTATAATTTATGTTAACTGAACATTGATTCTTATCTGACTAAGCTGTATTCCTACAAACCAGCTGAAGCACGTTGTTTACATCAGATCATTACCAATGTGAAATTAATTTCCAATATAAAGGGCTTGAAATCAACCTATGAGATGGAATAAAGATCGTTCTTCGAAGAACTACTGAACTTTTACTATTTATTATTACCACCTGCGAGAATTTTGCTTTGCAAAAGTAAAGATATCCTGAATGTCTTGCAAAGCTGAGAAAACGCCGGTTTCAGAATAATTTCCTGTTCTTATGCATAACTGAGGTTTTTTTTTTAAGAGAAACTGTATGCAGTTCAGTGCAAGCGGCGTTCATCCATGCCAAACTGCCAGGAAGAGAGTCTCCATAGCTACTTCGATAAAAACGAAGCCCGTTTGGCGGGAAAATTCCTGAATTTGATTCCCGTCTGTGACGTGAGGCATTTATCTGGTGTCCTTCGACGAAAGGTGAGTTAGCCGGTCTGAGACTGGCGGTCTCATACTGCGGTATGAGACCGGCTATTATTTGGAAGAGATAGAGTCCTTATCACATGTCGTTACACCCTTAACCAGTAGTCTCATCATGGTAGGCAACCTCATAGACAGAGGACCACACATGAATGGGAGGGGAAGCGCCTGAAGATTGACCTGAATGTCTTTTCTAGCAGCCAGCTAGAGAAATATTTTTATACGCCTTTCCTCGACTTTTTTCCCGGGTTATTCGCTTCTGGCAATGGTCAAACATTGCACTGATAAACAGGCTTCTTTTCTCCAAATCTCAGGCTTCCCTTCCAGTAAATACAAGAAACTCGACCGTAGGTCTTACTATTTGTGATAATAAGTCCAGTATTAGTTTTGGTGAGAACGAGTTGTCGGCATTTGTAAACCAGCTCTTTAGTGGATGCCGTTTATAATTAATAGTAGTCTTGGACTAGTAATCTCAAATAAGCTACTATTAAAGATTTAACTACCTCCCAATTTCCAAAGGTTTGATAAGACTAAAACGGCTTAACCCATTCCAATAGGCATGTGAAACTGCAAGGCCTGGATGCTGATAATGGATGGGAAGTGGTAAAGGAGTGTTTGAGGAAAGTAATGGGAGACGGTATACCTAGAGTAAGTAAAGCAAATGGAGAGGGATTAAATGGATACATTTAAATTTAAATTTAAATCGGTGAATATCATCATTAAGCTTGAGCTACAAAAAAGAAACAATTGCGTGAGAGAATTCAATGAGAAAGGTAAACAGCAGGCAAATGAGCAGTAGAAAGCACAAGTCAAAAGGCAACCAGTATAGTAAGAAAGGCAAAAGAAGAGTATGAAAGGAAATAAGCAGAGCAGGACGAAGATAAACACGATCAGTTCTTTCAATATGCTACAAGTGAAAGAAAGAATGTTTATGGCAGAACGATTTTAATGAATTCGGATACGACGGCGTCGACTGAATCAATCGAAATACTAGAATTAAGTGAACTCTTTGCAAGTATATCATCCAGATGGAGATACTGCAATAACAAGAGAGACAGAGACTTATACATTAACTGGTGTAAGTGAAACAGAGGTGAATAAAATATTAAAGAACCTTAAAGTGAATACTGCTATGGAATTAGATTGTATACCAGATCGAGTTTTACGAGAAGGCGCTAAGAAATAGACAGTGTTTTGGACCATATCGTTTAATCTATCTGTGCTCTGGATTAGTCTCAAAGGTGGGGGGATGGAAAGAGAGAATATTAGTATCATACATGGAAGAGGCCTCAAGACTCACTGATGTTATCGACCGATGTGTATATCAGAAATCCTTGTCAAAGTACAGAAGTTAGTCAAAAGCAAAATACAGGAATGAATAAACAGAAATGGGGGCAATATGGTTTCCTGAAGGGTAAGTCGTATCTCCATAACTTGTTCACGTTTAATAATACAGTGATAATTGAGTTGGCTAAAGGTAATGGGCAGTGGCGTCCCTTACATAAGAACTGCGACACTGCAACACCCCCAAGGAAAAAATGAAAAAATTAAATTTTTTTGTGTTTTTAAATAATAACAATGCTTACAACATTATATAAATGCAGTACAACATGTTAAAGGTTACAGCTTATGTTTCGACGTTGATTGAGTAAGTAACAATTGGGCACTACGATCTAACACTGATATTTTTTGCGCTTGTCATCGCTGTTGATACGAAACTTTTATTATTGGTGTTTGTTCGTGGTGAGAATGAAATATTTTTAATAAAGCAATTTTTTATATGTAAATTTATTTATAATAAATTCATTACCGATTAGGAAATTTTTATTTATTTATTTATTTATTTTTTGTATTATTTTTTTATATGCAGCACCCCCACTTAAAATTTTCACTGGTAATAGGTTTACAGTAACACTTCTGAATTTTGCAAAAGCTTTTGATAGGATACCACATGGACTTCTAATCAATACATTTTAACACAAGGCGATGTAAATGAAGTTGGCGAAGTGGATAAGATGGCGGTTTGATGGAGAGATATCAGAGAGTACTAGTTTTTTCAAGAGTAGTGTCCAATAGAAGGCCTGTGACTAGTGACGTGCTACAAGGCTCGGTTACTGGGCGGCTGCTGTTTAATTTGTGTATTCATGATATTGGAAACGTTCGGAGAGGAATTATATAGTTGTCTACTGTATGTAGCGTATGGCTAACACATTAAAAGTTACATTCCAATAATCTATAATATATGTAATCATTTACTGTAAAATAGACAAATTCATTGAGCATGATATAAAAGCAGTCATAAAAGAGAGACTCAAGAATAGACATACGACTGTATGTCTAGGTTGATTATTCCATCAACTGCACTTGGTGTAGCGTAATGAAGTCCGACAAGATTCCATTGCATGCACGTTGGGCACATTCTACTGTGGTCTAGTGGGATGATTCACAGTCAGGTGGGGTAATCCACGGTCACACATGGGTGAGGTAATCATGCCCCATTTGTAAATGCAGTCTGCACATTAGCCATGATTGGTATGGTTCCGTTAAGGTTAGACCAAGTTTTCCGTGGCAGGACAAAACCCAAAGGCATCGGTGTTGGTTCAAATAATTGATGAAAATCCCTTGTGGAAGTGTTACGACAGGACTCCTTCCACTTTTCCTTCATGTTAAAACTTGGCTCCCAAGATTTTTCGCCATTAGAATTGGAGGTGCCTTGACTTTAGCCTATTCATTTCGAGGGGCAGGTTGTCTTTGTAAATTGGTAGATCATGTATTTCTGATTTTGCTGTATTCATGTAAAAAAAGATGGATCTGCGGAGGTGTTGAGGTGGGATGTTGCTTAGCACTTGGCCAGTAGGGTTGGATTGATTTCAGAAATGAGGGGCATAGTGCTGTGAAGCTGAGCATCAACCAAGTAAAAATGGATACTGTTCAGCCATACAGGTGAGAAGTTTTCCGCTCCGGAGTAAACCAGACTATGAGCAGTGCACTGAAGTGTTGCTACTGAGGAACCCCAAATTGTTCCACAGAGGTTTCACAGTATATTGTTTCGTGTTTTTAGATTGGATTGTGATGTTTTTAGATTAATGAGATGTTGTTCAAAAGATAGAGTGCTATCCAAAGTGACGCCAAGATATTTCAGGAATTCTCGTTGTGTCGCAGTTTGTGGTTTAAGTAGTCCATCAGTTCTTTCTTAGCCTGCTTATTATTCAGGTGGAAGCATGAAACTTCTGTTTTGCTAGAATTTGGACGTAATCTCCATTTGCACAAGTATGTATCTAGGAGCGCAAGGTCAAACGTTGTTGTGTCTTAACCCTCCTACCAGCCAAGGTGGATGAAATAGCCAGACCACCCAGCATTTTTCATGAATCAAAACTTCATCAGCATTCTACTGATGATCAAAATTTGATCATCAGTAGAATGATCAACTTGATAAACTACCTTTTATCAAGTAGTTACCTTCCTCTGCCCTTAATCACTTAACTGCAATTTTACAGCCATTAGCGGATTAACTGTAGTGGAACCAAGTTTGTGTCCCTTGTCTTTACATGTACTGTGCTACTTGGAATTTCCTTTACTGCACTAGGATATTGATCTTTTTTTTTTTTTTTTGCTGCACAATTTATTTATTGTGTCTCTTTCCAAAAATAAAATGGAGTTTCACATCTCCAAAATAAATAATTAATCCTGAAATGACCACAGATCAGCCTTCGCAATGAATATATTTCAGTAATAGTATATTTCCTTAACTTTACTGACATATAGATATTTTTCGCGAATATAATGTTTGTTTGCATTTAAAATATTTGTACAATATTTATATTTTTAAATAACATTTAGTGAAATAAATATGACATTTTGCTTTATTACTTTGCAAAATACCTTTATATGGATCTTAACATTTCAATTTTGGGAACGATTTTTTTTTTTAACATAGGTGCAGTTTTTATTTAATTCGTTATTTTTCTCTAGTAATTGTTCCACATAACTTTATATTTTCGATACTGAAACTATGTGGTGGTGATTATTATAAATTAGAAAATTATAAATCAAAATATACATATTATTTCCTGATTATTATAAATCAGGAAATTATGTGATATTCGGATATAGGCGAAATTAATATTTAAAATCACTGTCATCCTTCAAATGCAATATCAGAAGGAAGGTATCGTGGAAAAGCACGCTCTCGAAATGTATTGGTCTACAGACTGGATTCTGAACACGCCAATGTTTCGTGATGTTATGACTGAAAAACAATTCATTCTCATCTTGAAGTATTTGCATTTTCAGAACAACAAGGAATACGATCAGGCAACACATCCTTGCCCAGTCCTCAACAAAATTTATGATTTTCTACTGAAAATCCCTCAGAAATGTAGATCACTCTACATTCCTGAGAGAGAGACTTCAGTATCGATGAAAGCCTTATGCCATTCAAAAGTAGACTGAAATTAAGCAGTATATTCCCAAAAAGAAAGCGAAGTATGGAATAAAATTTTTTATGCTTTGCGAATCGGAAAGTGGATATTTTTGGGATTTCACACCTTATACGGGAAAGCAAACTGTAATCGAGCATGACAAATATTCGGATCTCCCCTTGTCGATGCATGCAGTAATGCAGTTAGGGTAAAGGTTACTGCATTACAACGGATAATTACTATATGTGTCCTGAACTCGCTGATTTGATTTAAAAGTATCGCACAGATAGTTATGTTACTGAAAATGCAAAAAGGCGAGATATGCCTCCAGATCTGGCTTCAGGAAATCTATCGAAGGGAGAAATCCGAGCTTATCAGCGAGGGAAAGTCTTTGCACTACGTTGAAAAGACAAAAAAGATGTTTTTCTGCTGCCTTCCCTGCACAATCCATCATCGGAATCCGTGGAGAAGCATGGTTTGAAGAAAGAAAAACCCATTGCTGTGTGTGCATACAACAACACTATGTGTGGATTCGACAGGTGCGATCAGCAACTATCATTCTACTCTGTAATGAGGAAACAGCATAAAAAATATTACAAAAAAGTGTTTAGACATTTAGTGGATTTTGTTATTTGGAACAGTTTCCTCCTGCACAAGAAAAAATATTTGTCTACCATAACATATCTAGAATACAGAATAGAGATTGCGAAAGCATTGCTGTATGCACATGCGCCTTCTTCAGCAAGCAGAAAAACAGGAAATCCTGCCAGACATCTGAGGTTGCACGCTGCTAACTCCAACTATTATCCAGAAAATCTACCAGCAACGGCTAATTAAAAAAAAAAAAGCACGCAAATGTTATGTATGTAAAAAAAAATATCAGAAAGGACACAAAAATCTGGTGCCCTAAGTGTAAAACTGCTTTGTGTGTTTACTCTTGCTTTAGGGTATTCCACACTGTTCAAGAATTTTAAATTCTGAACAGTATGAAATAAAAAATGTTTGTTTTCAAGGCCATCAAAACAGTCTCGATAGAGGGTTACCTGAATGTACTCTTTCCTTTTCATCTTGAAGGCTAATTTTTAAGTTATTTTTATGCCACAGAATGATATTTTCGAAGGAATAAAATATATAAGGAACTGGAATACTCTTCCCAGTTCCTCTGGAACTGGAAAAGGTATTCCACGTAAAGTATTTCACCAAAACAATAAAAAATAATAAAACAAAATCTACCCTATATATATATATATAAAATGATAAGCCGTTTTATGTCATGTTTTTTGAAACGTTTTGAAACTCAGGGGATATCCTGAGTGTCGAGTCTTCAAAATTCGAGATATCACAATTCAAGGAGAACCGGCCTACCAGTACGGAACTCGGGGTTATTGGGTGCCGGGGGTGCTGGGTCCCCCTTTGAACACTCGACGCTCGGGGTCTACCCTAGGAGCCAGGGGTCGAACCCCTTTTTCGAGTTATTACAATTGAAGGAGAACCGGCCTACCATCCAAGAACCCGGGGGGGGGCGCCAGGGAAGAGTCCTCCCTTTTTAAGACTCGACACTCAGGGTCTACCCTAGGCGCAATGTCACTGTATCTGAATAAAACAAACAACGTGACATTACGCACAGAATGTCCCCAGAAAAATTCGAAACTCATGACCTCATCAGCTGAACAAATAAACATGTCACGATTTCTTATCTTATCTTGATTTTGATTTTGTTCAAAGTACCCCACCAATCACGATACGAATACTTATCTTTAATCATCACCTATAAATCCATGTGCAAACAAAACGCAAGAAGTGAAGCCATTGACACATATGCCCCATGGAAATTCCAAACATTCTAAACTAATGACGTCACACAGAAAATGACGTCTTCAGTTGAAAAAACGACACTTCACGATTCCTTATCTTATCTTGATCTTGATCTTATTCTTATTGCCCCTACTACAACTCCACTCATCAACAGAGATTGTCCATTGAGTGTCCAAACCAAATGATATACTTCTTTTTACAGTCAACGTTATTTACCACATTTTCATTAATGACTTACCTGATTCTCTGCATACTTGTTTCTTATTTTGCTGCTTCAGTTTGTTATGTTCATTCAAATACTGCTTGACTTTCTGTAATTCCAGTGTTCTATGTGGCTAATTATATGCTTTAACTTCGCGATTTTGGAGAGTAATTCATTTTCATTAACTTCTTCAATGTCTTCAATATTCTCATTAGCAGGTCCAGCCTTCTTTTTCTGTATTTAATTCACTACTCGTTTTATCTCTCTTGTACGCATTGTGCCCATTCGCGCCATCTTAATCAATAATTATTATTGCATTATCTTAACAAAAATTTGCTATTAAATAATAAATTATCCAAAAATGCGAAAAACTACAGTAATGTTCTAAAAACATTACTTTTCCAAGGTAAAATCACATTGAAACATAAACATTCGATAGAAAGTTATCCAATTTATCTGAATAAAAATTTATTTTCTTAAACGAAACAACAACAACAGTAATAATAATAATAATATATTTTTTTTTAAACATTTTATTGTCCCAGATAAGTTACATACATAGATACAACAATAGTTTTATATGCACGTATATATATATACATAATATTTATAATACATCGCAGTTGTGAATAAAATATTAAATAAAATAAAAATATTAATAACTGGCGAGTTATTAATATTTTTAAATTATATATTTTTTTAAATAAATAATATTTTTGTTCACTGCTAAAATATTTACACATACATATATACAATAGTTATCTGGAGTATAAGAGTAATAATTTTTTTTTCTTTTTTTTTGTTTATTTAAAAAAAATATTATGTCTCAGTATAAGTTACATACAATGATAATATTTACAGTAACAGTAATTACTATAAGGATTATACATAATTTATTTTTCTTTTTCTCTTTTTTTTTATGTCTCAGATGAATTGCATACATAGTTGCTGTGGTAATTATATATATATACAGTATATAATATTTATAACGCATTACAAGTGTGTATAACAGATTATTGCAAGTTAGTAATTTTCTTCCTCGAAGCTTAGCAGAGCTTATCTGAGGAAGATAATAGATGACGGAGTGTGGTGGTTTCATGGTTGTGTTCCTATACTGGTCATAAGCCAGGTGTTGATTTTATTGTTTGTTGGTACATGCTTGAAAGACTTCGACTGCTATTACAGTTTAACTTTTTTTTTTCCTTTTAATTTTTGTGCAAATAGAGTTGGACTTAGACGTGGTGTGTTTGTTTCTTTGTGTTCTTGTAGTGATTGTAGTTTTTGAGAGGGGGGTTGTCATAGATTTGTGTGTGTGTGTGTGTGTGTGTGTGCATGTGTGGTGGGGCAGAGAGAGACAGGAATTGCTGTAATTTTCACTCTCGCTATAATATTTATATAGTGCCTGTTTCAGCTCTCTGTATGTTCCTAGGTTTCTGTTGTCGAACGGCAGTTTGTTTATCATGTCAGGTACGTAGAAGTTTCGGGTGGCTTTGCTGTAGAGATTGTTGTACTTATATGTTATGTAGTTTGTTGACTGTGGTCTTGTTATTTGATATGTTGTTCTGGTTACTCTATATGTTGGGCTGTAGTAGTGTTTTAACATGACTGTGTAGTGGCATAAGTGTTTCACCTTGAATATTTTGTGTTTTGTCCGTGCTTCCTGCATAAGAGTGGGTTGTTCCCAGAATATCAGTTTTATCATTTTATCTTGCAACCATTGTAGCCTGTTAAGTCTGCGCAGAATGCGTATGATGTGATTGCATATCTTAAAATGTTTTCACATAATGCTTTATAGATTAGTATTTTTATGTGGGTTGGGGCAATGTCTTTTAATCTGTATAGTTTGCTTGCTATTATCCTAAGCTTGGTATGTAGGTAGTTTGTATGGCTATTCCAACTTTGATCAGCATCGAAGTGAAGTCCAAGATAGCGTGTTGTTTTCACCTGTGTGATGGTTGTGATTTTAGGTTCAGCACTTTGTGTATAGGAAGATGAATGTTTGGTAGTGAGATATTTAGTTTCTATGGGCAGGGTTTGTGGGTTTTTGAATATCATTAGCTTTGTTTTTCCAGGGTTTATATATATGCCGTTTTCGGTTAACCAGTCAGTGATTTGATTGATGTCGTGTTTCATATTTGTGTAAGCGATATTTGCATTGTTGTGAATGGATACTATGGTGATTACGTCTGCTTGATGGTGTGCATTCATGTTAGTTGGTGTGCTGTTCCTTCTTCACGAGTTGTCAATATTCCTTTCAATGTGACAGCCTGTTGAGGTCAACTACAGATTTTATTTCGATTGGTTTTGCATCTTGTGTCTTTCTAAGGATTATTTTGATGTCTCGTATCCATATAAACTGGTAATTGTTTTCTGTTTTTACTTTCTTTGCTTGGTAGAATATTTTCTGATAGTGTGGAGTAAGGTATTCAGACAAGTATATTGGGGTGTTGTCGTGGTTTCCTTTCAGATCTTTTACTACTGGATTTTTAATCCTGCTTGCTTTTATAAGTGTAGTTTTTGTTAGGCTGTTGATAAGTCGCACTACGACGGGAGAAGGACGGGTGTTATTTTCTCTTTTCCTTTTTTGTGGTAACCGATGCACTGACTGGACGTCTCTTGATTCAATGGGAGAGCCGATTTTTTGGCTTAGTTGTATTACAGTGTCTCTTAGATGATCCGTAGATGATCCGTTCTGGGAGACCATTTATGAGGAGGTCATTTTTGTGCTGCTTTTGGTTTGAGAGCTCGTACTGTTGCTTTAGAGAGTTTAGTTCTTGCCGTATGTCCGTTGTCTCTTCAATTAAATTATGATGTCTTTCAGTTAGCTCGTTGATGCAGTTTTTAATTTCTCTAACGGTCTGTAACATACCTTCTATCGAGTTATTATTAAATTTAATTAATTCCTCGTATTGGATGAATTTTTCTGTAATTTTTGCGGTATGTTTTTTAAATAGTTCTCCAACAAAATCGATTAAACAGTCTTTTTGGTTTTGTAATCTATTTTCAAGTAATGCATTTAAAGATTGCTCACCTGGGTTTCCGTTGTTGTTTTCTTTGTTTTTAATTCCCTCTGTTGTTGATAGCTGTTTACTGCCTGCGGTTGTTTTCTGCGTTGACTGTTTTCCGCCTGCAGTCGAAGGCAACGTTCCTTTGTTGTCTCTGCAATGGGGACACTTCCACTCGTCACGATTCTTGTTTGATTTTCGCTGCCAAGTAGTCTCGGACAATCCTGAACATAAAACATCCATGTTTCTTTGGCAGTTCCTACATGTTACGTGGATTTCTTCCCCTGTTAGGTCTTCTTGACATTTGTAGCACTTCATATTTCTTGTTTGACGATCTTGCTGTATTTTCTAATATGGCATCTTCCTTTGTTCTCTTCTCGCGTAGTTGACCAACGTGTACTTCGAACTTTGAATACTTATATTTTTTGAATACTTATATTTATATTTCATACGGACTAATTACGTATATACATGAGACATTTTCTGTACAGTAAAAAGTCTCAGTGCAAGATGAAGAGTACGTATTTCTTTATGAATATAATTATATAAGGAAAGCGTATATTAGATCAAGCATTATTTATTTTAGTAAATAATTATTAAAATAAATAAGTATGAAATAATTAAATGAATAATAAATAAATTCTAAATAAAATAATAATTACATAAGTATTTTAGAAAATATTTATACCATTTTCAAACTAATTAAATATTTATCCGCCTTATTTATTGGATTGGCATGAATGTGCATACAGTTCACTATACATGCAGCAGTACAACTCACAGTTTAGCAGTAGTAATAATAATAATGGAATGATTTTAAATTAATATATATTATTTATCTACTGTTTGTCTTTCATATGTTTTTCTTCAATATTTTATATACATTTTGTATTTACTACAGATATTTTATTTCTCTATAAAAATTCAGTAAACATGTTACTGTGTACACTCTTTTTGATACACTTGTTTATTTGTTTGGATGGCATTGCTGCTTTCTGTCTCTAGGCTTCTACAGAGCTTACCTGATGCAGATAATAGATGACGGTGGTTTCGTGTTTATGTTTCAATACTCATCGCGAGCCAGTGTTGCAATATCACCGATATAATGTTACTGTTGATCTCGGTTTAGATGTAACATCTCTGCTTGTATCATCGAAGTTTTTTTATGAGCTTATCTAAGGACCTGTTAGATATATGTATTTTTTTATTGATTTGATTGCTCTGTTGTAAGTAGACTGATGTTTGGGAGGTCAAATGAATGATCTGAAACGCCTGATCAAAGTGAAATTGCCGGTACGTTCTGGTGTTATTGCAACTGTATTGGTGGTTATCATTCATTTTTATTGTGGTCTTCTTTTTGAATTAAATAGGAGACTTTTTTTTCAATGTAGCAGCCTTTCTATGTCTTCTGAGGTTTTAATTTGTATTGGATTTGAAGTTTGTGACTTCCTAAAGAATAGCTTGGCATCTCTGATCCACAAAATGTGGTTAAATTGTTTCTAATTTTGCTTTTTTTCTTGGTACAACAGCTTTTGGTTGAATGGTGTTAAATATTCAGAGAGGAAGACTGGGTGTTTTCTTGCATTGCGTTCAAGTCCTTGACGACTGGTTTTTCTCTCTGCTGGCTTTTACGAGAGTACCTGTTGTGGACTTCCTTGTAAGAGAAACTATGACTGGTGCGGTCGTGAGAAGCCTTGATTTTTGCTCTTCCTAGGAATCCGATTTACGGTCTTATTGTCGTTAAGCTGTAGGGGGAATGTCGATTGCGTGGCTTATTTTTAAAACTACGTCTCTGAGGTTTTCTGCAGGTGCAATTTCGGGAAGAACGTTTATGATAAGATCTTCTTTATGTTGTTGCTGATTTAAACTTCGTATTGTGGTTTTAGAGAATGAAGTTCTTGACGATAATAATAATAATAATAATAATAATAATAATAATAATAATAATAATAATAATAATAATAATAATAATAATAATAATAATAATAATAATAATAATAATAATAATAATAATAATTACATGAAAAAAACAACAACAAACAACAGCATTCGTATTTTTATTTATCTAAAGACTACCGAAATGCAGCTTTGTGTAGGATGACAGTGGAAAAACGTCTTCACCTAAATAAGCAATTCTTGCAGAAAAATATATTTCCTAATTTTTCGTATGATAGACTTAAGCGTTCTGTATTTATAATGAAATGCAGGAATAAATTTTCCTCACGTGAGAAAAATATATAGTTTATTTACTGTAAGCAAATTTTGTTTTATAGAAATTACAACAAAGTTGGATCACACAGTTCGCCCAGGTCATATATGATGCGCAGATGCGTTGGGAAAAAAAAATAGAACGACTTAACCTTTTCAAGTACACCAATATTTTTTCTTTTTTGTGGATACTTTATTTGATAATTCCAAGGCCATAACTTCGCCCTCAACAGAGATAACTTAATTGGAAATTGAAATTCTGATAGAGAATTTTTCTGAACATGTGTTTCTTAAACATGTTAATCTCTTAATGTAAAAGACAAGGTAAATTTTATGGAACAATGAGTAACAGAATTACCAGAAATTAGTTTTCTGAAAGAAAACTAATTTCTGGTCATTAGATAACGTCTGGTCATTATAGATAACGTCAGAGAAGCAGGGAGGTATAACATGGAGCAATGAAATTCATTTCCACATTAAAGGTAATGAAAACAGGCTCTAGTCAGACCAGGATTCAAACACTCAACAAAGAGGCCGGTGACCAGACTGCTTCTTATTATAATGAGCAGTGTTATTGTCGTATACGAAATATTAAGGAATACCTTTGGAAACTAGACTGGTTTGCAGATTTTGTATAGTAAATCTATACTATAATTTTATTAAACACATGATATAAAGGTCTCGGAATATATTTTGCTTAAAGCCGTTGCATGACAGAAGAAAAAAAAGGTTACTATTATTCATCCTTAATTAGCTGAAGTTTCCTTTACTGAAATTTCCTTTATTTATACGTTTCCAAAAATCCTTACGTTATTATGAAAATCGTTTAGCTATTAGTACACAAATATTCTTGGACACTCTGGCTGTAACCATTTTAATGAAGATCCACAATAAGAATTTTATTGATAACTTTTTTACAGTCCCGAATTTCATTCCATCGGCATTATTTTGTGCATGTAGATAATTCGTAAAAAAATCGAGGTTATATAATTATGGAATAATTCCTATCTGGCTGTCTGTATGCATTGGGTTTAATAAAATAACACGAATATCACACATTCAAAATGTAGACTAAACGAAAAGTGATGAAAGTGTGATTTCAATGAAAGTTTATGCACTTTTTGCATTTACAGATAGAAGAAATGAAAATAATTAAACCAAATGAATATTTTCATTTCAGCACAGGATTCCCATTTATTATAATTCAAGATCAAATATTTCCTTTTCTATTTATAAATCGGTACATCATGGAAATAAATCTTTTAAGTTTCAATAAAATATTAGTGCATTTAGTGGTTATCTGTTCTAGTATTTCATTATAGATGGATTTTCTCCCTTGGTTGAAATTTGATACGAATCTCCTTGACTGGTCTTGTAACAATTTCAACTGTATAGTTTGAATGATCCATTGGATCCAGAGAATGAATCGTGAAGTTTCGAAAAATATGGCTTAAAACCACTTTTAATTCTGTCATGGCATACCTCTGACCTGGAAAGAAATGAAGGAAGCGAAGTATCATTGAGGAGAAAGTAAATTATAAACCATATTATTATTCATACATATCTCTAACTTTTACGTCTTATGATATTTATTCTGCTGATTTATTCCTGATTACTTTTTTCGAAAAAGTAGTAATTATTTCTGTGTACAATAAAGAGTTTGATTGGCTTTAATTACTAACTCATATTTGCATTTAACCATTTTATCGGCATCAGGCATCTACAGTGAATCAAGCCTATATTCAGTCCAGGTAGAGAAATAATCTGGATGTTATCCGTCAAATAACTGTTCTATTCCTGTCACGATTTTACTCCCAATTAAAAGAGACATTGCTAATTATTCCTGAAATTTAGTCCGGAATTGTGTGACACTTAAGTCACCCAATTTCGGACACCAGTATATAGAATGTTTTGTGAAATTTATGTGATCGCTCTTATCATTTCCTGAGCATTTACTCCTTTTTGCAACAGAAGCCTTTTGCTCATACCTACAGCAATTCTGACTGTCACCTCTGACAACTGGGTTTCTTATCGTTCAATAAGAGTGTCATTCCAAATATATCAGAAATCCTATTTTTGATCAATACATATATTAAAATTAAATTAAATTAAAAAATTAAATACATACAAATTAAAAATGCATTCTGCATTTTTAATTTGACATGGCTTGTAAAAAAAAACAACAGTAAAAATGCACACTTCAAAATATTCCATTGGCAATGGTCAAACCAGTGATTCTTTTGGCATTCTCTAATAGGAATGAAGACAACCCTATGAACTTTAAGTATCAACCAATAATATACTGATATTTATTTCTTGTAAGAACGAGTTTGCTTTACTTTCTCTCAGTTTCATGTTTTTCATACATACAGGAAAGTTCAGGTTTCTCTAGATCTTCAGATTAGAGTTCTCATAGACAATCTCATAGACAAGATTGCTTAGAATAAATCGCTTATATAAGCACTTCAGATTAAGCATGCTTTGCTAACTTTCTTTTCTACCATTTAATATTGAAATGTAGTTCTTCTATTGAGACCTGCACCAAAATGCTCCTTACAATGTATTAGTCATATTCATATACATGGCACATCTAATTGTACCATATTTTGAATGCAAGTATTTTTTCTGCAAATATTTATTCATCTAAATAAATACTTGCATGAAAAATGCCAGTTTTTTTTTTTTTCTCACCATGTCTTTTCTATCGCCGTTTTCATGTACTCCATCCTGCTGTTGAATACACATATGTGAACCTTCTTTTACTGTGAACCTTTACTGTCAGCTTTCAAATCAATCTATCTACCACTTTTCATTTAAAAAATGTTCCTCCTTGTTTTCATTGCAAATCATTTTACATCTGTTCTCCTGATATAGAAGAGATATTCCAAAGTTCCTTCCTGTTGATCACTTTTTCATAACCTTCTGATGTCCAATGTATTTCGCAAACTATTGTTAGGTAAATTTTAAAAGAGGAAGCTAAATCTTTAACATAAGCTCAGTGTCTTTTCCGTCGGCGTTTTAAAGTACTCCTCCTGCTGTTGAATACATATACGTGTGTACCTGTTGCTATCAGCTTTTAAGTCAATCTATCTACCGCTTTTCATTAAAAACGTTTTTCCTTGTTTTCATTATGAATCATTTTACATCTGTTCTCCGGTCATCGAAGAGATATTCCAAAGTTCCTTCCTGTTGATCACTTTTTCATAAACTTCGGATGTCTAATATCTTTCGCAAACTATTTTTAGGTAAATTTTAAAAGAGGAAAGTAAATCAAACCTATTTTAAACAACAATTTAGTAACCTTACAGAAAGACACCGCTGCACTCCACATTCGATTCTAAGTACGAATTAATATCTCAATATAAAGATATCTTATGCAATTATTTGAAATTGAATCTAATTGAATAGAACTATCTAATAATTGTAAATTTATGGAGAGGTTTACCACAACAGTTCCTTGGACCAAACGAGAAAGGAATGTAGCGGCAGTTGTTGAGTTTGTGTCTCTCATCTGGTTTAAACCTTTCTGGATCAAAAACTTCTGCATTCGGAAATATTTGTTCATCACGATGAAGGATGAAAATAGGTACGTAGACTGCTGTACCTTTAGGGAGGAGATGACCCTCTGGAAATAACAGTTCAAATATAAAGTATATACACACACCGATATGACACATTTTATGTATATGAATTCAACTTAACTGATAAAAAGTCTTATCTGTGGTGATCTAATTAGCCTGTCCAATCTCCAATCAACAGTTGTAGGTTTGAATCTCATCCTTGGCATGGATGATTGTGATTGATCTTAGGTGAGAGATAAATACTCGTGTAATCGGTTGGTGTGAATCCACTGCCTCGCCTACTGAATTGGCGGAAAGTGAGTTTAAGAAACCCACTTTTCCGTCTGAAGTGGAAAACAATGTTCTGTATTTGGTCTTTAGAGCAAGGTTTAAGTCTATGGATGAAATAAAATAACGTACGGCAGTCTTCATAACCACAGTTACTTCCACAATTACACTGGATGATCCCTTGCTCTCTCCTTTACTGATTTGTACAGGAAAAAACATCTTCAGTATCAACCACTGAAGAACTTATATGCTTCAATTGGTTTCCTTTCTTTCGCCTATCGAGTAGATTTTGCACCTTGAAACCAATCCATTTATTCTACTACCCCTCAGAATCTTGGAGAATTTAAAACCTTATAAATGGGATAAAAACCTGCAGATTCCAGATTTTAGCGTATTCCACAATCACGTCGTTTGATTTGCTGTCATCGCGATCTTTGGAATAGGCCCTCGAAACTTCCATCCCTATCATCAATTACTCCCACTTTCCTGTCATCATCAGTTACTTTTATTCCAACATATAGCTCATAGCTCCTGATGTGTTCTGTTTATCATCATCAACAATGAAATCAATACTTCCCTTTAGCTCAGAGAAAAGAGTTGAATGAGGATGTACAGTCTCAGTAGTACATAGCTAGTTACTTGCCTTCTCCAGTACTCAACTCCGCCATTAAGCGTTCTTTCTTAGCTCTCTATCAGCCAACTTCAAATACAAATCAATTGATTCATATCCGCTCTTATTTGCCCTAAATTGTATATTACAGTTCTGAGTGAAATACTCTCAATTATCTTTACAAAACTTAGCGAGTCACTGACTAATCGTTTTATTTTTATCCAATTTCAATGTCAGTTTATTATGATATAAGCAAAATACTAAGAAATGACCTTCCCTTGATAACAGCTTGTTGCCCCGTGTAGAGTATCACATTCATATCCAACTGGCCCTGAATTCTATCCTTTACCTATTTCTCAATAACTTAACCACTACTTCATAGATAATGATTTGAGTCTAATTTTATATCTCTGTCTTGAAATCTACTCTAGGCAGGAGCATTATTTAGATATTTTCCCACTAAGTTGGCCGATTCCCAGCAGGGAAACTCAAATTAATCAGTTTGGTGAGAAGAGTAGTTCTTGTCTATCTCTCGACAATACAAGGAATTGAAGGTATCTGACAATGTGTCGAACGACATGGTTTTATTTTTCATTTATTTATTTTATTTTTCCATATTCAGGAAAGTCTGCTTTAGACTCTCTTTAGACAACCCCCACCCCCAATAATAAGGAGGGGTGTTGGGTGAGAAAATTTCATTTGCCACATAAGAAAAATTATGAACATCCCTGCAAGAGTAAGTAATCGAATCAGCGGCATGTTTGGTAATACCGAATTCGGTATCCACGCATCCAAACGAGCCGACACTTATAGGGTCATGTGTGATCCACCAAACGTTTTCTTACGATCAGTTTAAAAGAATAAAAAAGAACCTTGTCTACCTGTCGAGAAACGTTGTTCAAAGATCGAGTTTAGTGGTGTTTTGTGGAGTCGAGTGCCCTCCCACAATGAGTCCGTAGACTTCTTCGAGGTGTAGCATAATAATAGCAGCAATAAATAAAACAAAAGAGAAAAATCAGGTGCTCTAATCATTGATTAGAAATTATTTTTATAACGATTTAACCTCTGGACGGTATGTCTGGTCAGACGCTATATTGAGGGTATGCATGTCATACCGATTATAATCAATTAACTTTATTAGAATTAGTGTTGATATTAGTATATGAGCTCCTTATATATTTTGACGGCTTATCCATTATATTGTATTATATTTTAGAGCAAGCATCGTTCAAAAATTTTATAGTTTTTTGATGAAGTAGAATTACACTAGGGTAACTCGTAAAATAAAAAAAAGTCCATCCGAAACGCAGTGTGTTAATTTGGATAGTAGTATATTCGGGTCTAAGACTACATTTCTTTATTTATCTTTAAATGAGTATGAAATCAATTAAAAACTGGAGGCAAATAAATCCAGTGAAATAAGAATTGGCATAAAGTTCGACTACTAGATGTATTCTGATACATGAAATGCAAAGAAAATAAAAAAAAACACTATTTTTTTATTTATAAGTACTGATTAGATGTCGGTGAATAAAAGTAAATAGTGCATTTCGCAATAACTGATTCAGTATTTCAGCAATTTTAAAATCGTTCTGGTGGGAACAGGTGAACTAAAATTATATAGACATCGAATACTTTGATGAAGTATCTTTTAAATGTGGAAAAATCCAAAGATTGCTAAGCTAATAAACGGAATTTAGAACAGGAAGTGTACCGATTGAAAGATCCATATCTGCGACAGAAAATGTTCGACACAAACCTGAGAAAAATGTTTGCATTTTAGATATGTATTCTATGTGATGTGTTTTCGTAGATTGAATCCATTGTTAAGGATTCAATTTCATTAAGGTTAAATTAATAGGTTACTCGAATGGCTCCTGGTGACTACAGTGATTTACGTTAAGTAATATACGCAAACTAAAAATATTCTCAAATGTTTACCATTCAGGAATTAGGGATATCAGAGTGCAAGAGGAATTTTTTTATTTATGTTATCTACAGCAGACGTGGAAACCATGATATTTAATAATGTATAGCTAAGAATTGACAGGGAATAATCAATTATCAGCACAATTTCATGTAATTGGAGTCTAAACAGGTTGTTCGCTGCTTATGACTATGGATTTGTTAATTTATGGGATCAATATCCTAATAACTGATAAGGATTGAGTTAGAATTTCGTCTGTCTAAACAGGATCTATCAAGCGGAGTAATTCAAAAAATCGTGTTACTTTTTCAAAAGATTTAAAACGATATCAACGAAACTTACGGGAATTGTTGGATGTAACATCCAACGATTCCCGTAAGTTTCATTGATCTAGTTACATCCCCATCCATCCCATTACAATGACAATGTAAATGTGTTAATGTGCAAAATGTGTTTATGTGTTAATTAATTTAAATAAGTTCGCCTAAATTGCTTTTTACAGCAAGAAATGTAATAAGTGATTTTCAAATGTTTATGTCGAAAATGGTAAGTAATAGTACAGAAATGCATTACGAGGGACAAGAGTTACAGTTCTTAACCCTCCAGTAATTTTCTTTATAGGAGAGGATGACAAGATACGCAAAGGAAACCCTACTCAGTTGATAAGTTGAAATCAGCGATGATATATCTCTCATGTAATTTCAAATTATAATTTCCATCAAATTTCCAAATATAAGAAGTGAAAGAAAAGAGAGAAGTTACACAAGAATACTGAGGGATTATTTGAAGAATGTTCTCCTACTAGGTTTAATAACTTAGATTGTTGCATTTTGCATAAAGAGACGAAGCCTATCGTTACGTTATAAACAGGTATGTAGAATAGATTTCCATTTTCTATTGCCTGTCCGTGCAACGCGGAGACACGATGAAAATATAATAAAGAAAACATCATATGAGTCCTTGACTCCCTGGAGGTCTCAGATAATAATAATTATAATAATTTTATTTTCTTTTTTAAAGTTAAGGAGAAACATTTATAGGTTTTTTTCTGCAGAAACTTTTGTAAACAAGCAGTGCACAGAGAATTAAATTAGTGTGTGTTTGTGTGTGTTATGTTGATACAGAATTAATATTTTATAATTGCAATTACAGTAATACCTTGAATAATGCGGTTAATACTTTGCTAAAATGTTCTCAACGTGTACAACCACTCTGTTTTTAAAGCATCATCATGTATTATAATGTAATGCGTTCGAAACAGAAGTTACAGTATTGCTGATAAAGACATAAAATGAAATAATTAACATTGTTTAGTGACCACAACCGTGCTGCACAAAAGTTGATTTAACTGGTTTTGTGCAGCACGTTTACCACAAAAAATGTAACTAAACCTTCGTGAAAAAACATGTACGAAACAGCTGTTACTGCGTTATTCTACATGTGGGTTACGCAGTCAGCTACCATTGTAAACAATTTAAATTTAATTTAAATCTTGTACATATATAGCGAATCCTTGTTGCACGAAACGGGACTATGCAAATAATAATACTGCTCTTTTATATTAAAGAAAAGTATTATAATTCTTGTAGAATAACAAATTCGTGGAATATTTCTGAACATATTTAACTAATGTTGATAGTTATTGTTATGTTTCTCCCTGAAGAAAATAATAAAAATCGACTGTATAACGCACACTTTTTCTGACATTAATATATTGCGTTAGGGACCACGGGATTGCGATAGAAGTCCGTTTTCCCTTATGTTTTACTCTAATACTTACCAAGCATAACGTCCTTCGTACAATCACGACCAATTATTGGGATAGGGGGATATAGGCGAAGTGTTTCCTAATGAAGAAAAAATAAATAAATAAAAATAAAGCAATAATATCTTATATTTATGATATAGTTCTAAAGTTATGGCAGACAACAGCGAGATTTCTATGAACATGTTCTGCTCTTATATTTAATTCAAAGTAAAAGTAAAACGATGATATCAGTTATGCAACATTACTGTTATTATTTCATGATATCCAAGATATGCAAAGTCGTGGTATGGAACACAAGGAACACACGGTCTCTTCACATAGAATAGCGTATTCATGAAACATTCACAATAAAATCATTAAATCCCAAATTGCGAATTATTTCTTTTATGAGGGCATTAGGTTTAATGTAAAGGAAAGAGGCAACTTGAAGGAACACTTTGATCACATCATTGAGAACTCTCTCGATGAAATCCAGACTTTTCTTTAGCTGCATAAGGTGTAGTTTCTACCGATACTTGCTTTCATTTTACTTGCCAATTGCTGGCTGTTGTGGTTTACCCGATGGATTTTCTCCTTTCTATTTCTGTTTTTAAATTAAAGAACTTCGACTTTAATATAGGAAACAGAATATTCCAAAGAGACACCACATAAGCAAATAAAATAACACTAGCGTTTTAAATTCGTCCATGATATCATTGTAAATAAAGTACTTGAATTTTAATTATGCAGATAACGATTGCAACGTAGCTGCATACAAGATATTCGCAAGGATTTGAACAACAGCATTCTTCAATAACCATTTGCACCGATAAATAAAGAATTACGTTCGCTTACCTGGTCCACACCTCGGTTTACCACCATTCGCCTTGATTCCACTCACCATGGATTACCCACCGATGTCTGTCAGCTACCATTAGCCATGAAACAGCCACATATCACATTTTCTCCACTTTAAATAATTATTTTCATTGTGGTAGTCTTTCCAATGCATTTTTAAAGTCCCAGCAGTATGATGGTAGAAACATTTTCCTTTATTCAATTCCACAGCCCATTCATTATAAAATGTGAACAAATTACTAACACCGTATCCTTATTTTCTAAAGCAGTGCTCCCTTAGATTATCGGATTCCTGTTCACTCATTCCTGATTTAACCCACTCCCGACATAATAAGTGGTCAAGATAATAAGTAGTTTGTAACTGCTGTCTCGAAGCCACCTTTATAATGCAACTATCTTACACTCTTTTCACGCCATTGGAACCATTCCTCAGTTTAGAATTCGATTAATGTTCTTAATCTGATTTGCTGTAAGTATTCATAGCCACATTCGTGTAGCACACAAGCTGACATAACGCCTATTCCCACCAATAGTATATTCGTATTGATATTTTCCAATATGTTGAGCATCTTTTGTTTTTCTGCCTCAATCCTCACATCAGCCCCTCTCTAACATTGGTAGCTGTAAACTGTAAAGTCTATACAGGGGAGATACATACACAATAATCGCTCAGCAAGCACATTTGTGGTAAAAACGTTATGCAACTACAACAGTAAGAAATCATCCTGTCCTCAAGCTTTACACTATGCCTTGCTCTTACCAGTTTTACGACCACTAAAGACCACCTACTAATTTTCCCGTGAGAAAGATCGGATGTTTTCTCGGATCTCACCTATATGTCAATTGCCATGTGGGAATTATCTTATCAGACGCATAGTGAGGCGTAAAATTATGAACCACAGAAACAAAACTAATTAAAATTTTCATCTATTAATGAAACTAATACAAAATGTTGAAATTTACTTTTATCACACACTCCAGATATGTCAGTTTCTTCAAATCATCTGACGTTACATCTTGGTCACCGTTATGCCCAAACACTGAATCAATTTCTTCGTGGATCTTGTCTTGTACATGAGAATCAAACGCGACGCAATACAGAGTCCACATCAATGCTGTTGATGTAGTGTCTTGACCCTAATTGAAATAAAGAAATAACTTATATATAACATATATAAACAAATGATAAATTGTTTTACAAAACTATTTTAGTATACCATTATCCAAACCTTCTAACAACATGTTTTAAGACACAGAGAGAAGTATATCTCAAACTGTTCCACTAAATTGACACATTGAAATGTAAATATTAATTTAAGATTTTATAGTATGATATTTAACAAACGTTACTCATGATACATTCTACCCAGCTTTTTTGGACTTGGGAAAATAAAGAAAAGAAACTAGAACACATACAACAATAATAATAGTATTATTATTATTCGTATCTATCTCTATCTATATCTACTAATAATTTAGCTATCTTATTATCTTCCTTTAAATTCGACCGCTAAAAAATGAAGAGATTTAAAGTCTCCTAAAACGAAACTTAAAATTATACTTTAATTTAAACTTTAAAATTAAACGTTCGAGGCTCAACAAAAAAAGTGCTAACAGCATACGTCCACACATTCGAAATAAGTGGATTTATTACCCAGCTGGAAGAACTGAGAATTTCTGGCAGAGGAAAAAAGGAAGAAAAAACATCAACCTCAGAGAATTAGTATACTACCCGATCAGCGGGCTTGAATCCAGCGTGATTACCTTAAAGGGAAATGAAAATAAATCACACTATAATGAGCAGCGAAATAAATCCTCGCTCAATAAATGCTAGAGGACGTGTCAGAATACTGCGAAACAGACTTGTCCTGCATTATATCCATGCCCACTGGTCAAAAATAGTTATGCAACAGGAAACTTACCTCCATTTTGCCAGCAAAGTTTCATATCAGGACTAGAGGAATTCACGCAATCTTCTGCCATACAATTCCAGTAGTCACTATTGGAATCCACAAAACATACCCTAAATTTATGGATCGTCGATACCTTTCCTGGGTGTGCAATACACGCACTCATTAGAACTCAGCTCAGGCTATGAAGAAAATACATATAATTAGTGTATACATACCAAAAGACGAACAGCTTGCAGTTCAGGTACCAGAGTTTGTCCAAAACACCTCAGTAAAATCAATGAAGACCATCTCATACAGGCAGAGGATTTTAACTGCATTATGCAACTTGCAATGGACAGATATTAATGTTCGCGTCTCACTAGCTCAGCTTCTCCAGAATGTAATGTATAGCTAGGAGCTAACTGATATCTTTAGACACCTGAACCCCCATAAAACGTGTTCTCCTGGATGGCGAAATGTGGTCCTACCAGATCTGTATACAAGGCATATGTATTATATGTATTATACATATAATACTGTATAATACATAAAATACATATAATATAATAATATTATATATATTATATATCTATGCACACGAAAACCTTCATAAGGAGCATCACATATCATCCCTCTCATGCATCAGATCATGATTCCATCCTTCTGAGAATCTTCACGCTGGACACACCGGACACAAAGGAGTAACGTATTGGGTCTTCAATAACAGCTTACTACATGACATGGAATATCTCAAAATCTCCAAAAAGCTATATCGCTACTCTCATCGGAAACATACTACTTTCCGACTAATTTCTGATTGTTGGTCATTCTTTACGGCTAAAGTCAGGATAGTTACTCAAAAGCATAGTCATCAGCGAAATTTTAAATAGACATTCAGTCTTTAACAATCTGCAACAAAACCAGCAATTAGATCATCCCGACTCTGAGAAATACCAGCTTGCAGTTCCCAATAATCCACCTTACATTCGCATCTAGATCACTGCAAAAGGAGCTATGATAAGGGAGCCTACAAATTATATCTTTTCATTGGAAAATTCCAACAAGAGTGCAACGCCATTTCTGCTATAAAAATAGATATTTGGAAGCATTATAGATGATGACGATGAGATCCTCTTGTATGTCTTCCAGTACTACGAAAAATATTCTTCCAGTACTATACCAATCCAACTCAACATCCACCTAAGCTACTGATATAATTCTCTCTGATGTAAAAAAGGCTCTGAGCAGCAACACAGAATGAAACAGAACCCCGCATGACGCTACAAGATTTTGAAACTGCCTGCACGCTTTTACTGAAAGATAAATCTCCTGACATAGACGAGCTCTCAATTTATTATGACAAACGCTCCTACTGGGAACAGCTTTGATCTATCGTCTACAGAATATATCATATGTCGAATGCAATAATAATGGCTTACCCCACCTTAATATGAAAACGACTGTTATTACATTTATCCCAAAGAAAGGTGCTACAAAATTAAGAAACTGGATACCCATCTCCATTATAAACATTAACTGTAAATTAATATCAAAATCATTGCCAACAAATTTAAACCTACCCTGAATGAAATAATACATAGGCATCAAAGCCATTCTATTCGATGATAATCCATACAAGAAAATGAAAGAAGAACTCTTTTTGATGTGGTTTTGTTAGTGTGACAGATGAAGAAAAGGGTTTTCAACTAATGAGCTTCCATTTTGCTGAAAGCTCTCAAATTGATGTACGCAACATCGAGTTCACTGCTACCTCTTTACTGAATGATGAAACTCAGGTGTATGAAGAGGACGTTTTAGCGCTGTTTCACAAAATAAATAAGAATTGAGTATTAAGGACTGATGGGATATCGACACGGGTGATAAAAGATTGTTACCTGATCTGGATATTCATTTGACCATAAAATGAGTATTCAACCGATGTGTCCAACTATCGAATGATCAATATCTCAGGAGTGGTGATGAACATTTTGGAAAAATTGGTTAGAGCTCGCATTCAGAAATGGATACACAATGACATTTTTGGATTTTGCAAGGCTTTTGACAGAATACAACATGACAGACTGTAGCCTAAAGTGGAAAAATACGGGTTTAGATTATAGAATATTATAATATATCTATATTTCTCTTATTCATATTCTATATTATAATTTAATATAGAGTATGTAGAGTACTTTGTATTATAATATAATATGGAATATGGATAAGAGGACGGTTGTGAGAGATATTAAAAAGTGTTATATGGGTAATGACAGAGTGCAACATTTAAGGTAACTAGTGGTGTACCCCAAAAATCCGTCCTTCGTAGACTGTCATTCAATCCGTGCATTAATGATATTGAGAAGAATACAGCTGTTTGGTGATGATGCAAACATAGGTAGGGTAATCAGAAATTTAGCTGATATGCAGTACTTGCAGAATGATTTCTGTAGGCTGGCATTGTGGGAATGAGAAACGGATGATCAAAGTCAGTAAATTATGCATTTTTGCTTGATTAGGTATCCAGTGTCGTATTATATTGGTGGGATTATGCACGAAGAAAATGATGAGGGATCTTGGATTGTTAGTAGGTAGGAAGTTAAAGTACGGGAGCCATGCAGTAAACATTGCAAATACAATTCGCAAGATAATTGCAACGCTGTAACGAAAGTTCACATGTAATGTTACGTTCACAAATGCCATTTTGCCCCTTTACAAGACCTTGATAAGACCTCACTTCGACTACTGTGCGCAGGTCTGGTCTCCTGGTTTTAGTTGTGATTCTGATACGGTGAAGGGAATGCAAAGGAGAGTGTTAAAATTATATCAGGATTGTGGAAAAACTGATTATGAAGACATTGCAAAGTTTTAGACTACAGACTCTAGCTAACTGGAGAAAGACGGGTGATATTATTCAGACTTACAAACTTCTTAACGGGTCACACAGGATTTAATTTGATGGAATTTTCATTTTATGGAGGGTGGGGAAAGAACGAGAGGGTATCACTGAAAGTGAAGAATGAATGCAGTCTAGAGAGGTGGTGAGGGGTAGACTTTTCTCTCATAATGTAGTGCGTGTTTGGAATTTATTGCCATTGGCTGTTGTGAGTGCAACCAGTGTGAACGGTTGTCAAATCTAAGTATGTGGTCGCCCTCGATTACTCACTGACTCCCTGAAAGTGTCACTTAATAATAATAATAATAATAATAATAATAATAATAATAATAATAATAATAATAATAATAACATCGACGAAGTGACCCCATATGACCTACAAAAAACAGTGTTATTTGAAACAGTCCATATTTTACGACGCTACCTGACGGACTATTCTTATATTCTTTGGCAGAATCTGCATTTGTCTGTATCACGAGCCAAATGTTTGTTTATGTGATATCTTGTTTTGACTGTATATTAATTATGTGAGTAAAATAATAATAATAATAATCAAAACCTACACCTCATAAGGGATCTCATGAATAAAAGTATAAGCAATAATGAAACAATGGGTCTTTTTAACACTAGATGAAGAAAAACCTTTTGATCACATTGCACGTGCTTACATGTTTAGCTGCTTATAGAGGTCTCGTCAGTGGAAGCCACACCTAAAAATTCCAAGGTTGAAGTAATACAGAGCTTATGAATTTTACACAAACAAGTTGCCACATGGTGAAAACAAGGTGCTTTGTCCGTATAAAATAATATCTCAGGATGAGAGATAGATGTAGAAAGTTTTTTAATTTGGGTATATTATACTTTAAAGACACCAAGTAATTTTAGATAAACTTCGTTTTAATCCTATTTCCTAACTAAGTAATCATATTTCCCCGGTTTCCCACTGACGAGACCTCAATAAAGGTCGAAACCGTTCTGGGTAGGAACCCTTGCCTTTAATGCATAACATCATACATCTCCTCAAGGTGATATGCTTTGCATTATCTAAGGAAAGTGATCGAACCTTCGCAACCTTTACCACGAGTTACCTCAGACTTTCACTACGTTCAGGCGCAAACTTGACATACCAGTCTGTTTTCTTACTTGGGAAATTGCGCGTTAGATAGAACAACTTGAAAAATATAACGTTTTTGTGTCAATTATGTATTGCATTTTTTGCCTGTAATTCTCAGTTTTTGGTAACTTCAATTTTTATTACTATGTTCTAACTTTAGTGAATACCTGAAGAACGCTATAAAAGGATGAAACTAGTTGTATCATTATCATTAAAATTTAATATTTTATCTCGGTTTAAAATTTAAAATTTATTCTCTATTTATTATATATATATATATATATATATATATATATATATGTATATATATATATATATATATATATATATATATATACGCTCCATTGCTTCGTGCATAGAATTAAAAGTGTAGCCTTTCAGTCCTATTGGAATAGTTCGGACCGATTTTACAACAGAGGAACTTTATGAAATGGTAAATAAATAATACTTTTAAAGCATATGACAGTTAAATATTCAAAATATATTTCATAAACTGATACGAGTAAACACAGGTTATTAATGCTAATATATTATTTCTTCCAAAACATTACGGTGAAGATTCAAAGGGGGATTACCGCGAACATGGCGTTGTTCATTTCTTCTCTAATTTCATCTTCTGTCAAAAGTGGATCGGAAGTATAATGCTGGAAATAAGAATCTAGGAGAATCAAATTTTTGTCCTCCCTGTCATATTCTGTACGGGTTAATTCTTTCTTTTGCGTAGACTCTCGGCTCTTAAAAAACAACTCTTTTCTCTTTTTCACAACCTGCAGAAAAATGAATTATTAATCGCTAAAAATTTTTTATTTATTAAAATCTGCTTTTATGTATACAATTTCTCCTTGTGATTGACTTATATCGGAAATAATGTACATAATAAGTGCATGATCCACACACAAACAATAAAATACAACACCCCAACTAGATTCCAAGGCGTAAACAGGGAATATGCGAATAATTCATATGCATGTAAAATAATGGTCAGCTTGAGATTAACACAGTTATCATTTTTAATGTGATTTCCTGGCAAAAAACGAAAGCAATTTTAAACATAAACACTTTATATTATAAACAATTGATGTATATGCGTGCTAAATGGTGTTTAACCTAATATTAATTCTGTGCACATGTGCGGTACAGGCAGATGCATATTTAACGAGGATAAAATTTGATTTTTATGTCGCACGGAGAAAAATATATATAAAGATAAATGGTTACTACAATTTGTAGTCCGTCTTTTTTTATCGAAACCACGTTGTATAAGTACCGCATTACACGAGGGTTAACTGTACCGTTTTTACCTTTGGTAAATAAAAAAAGTCCCACCTTCCCAAGTGTGCTTTCACCAGGTTTGGTTGAATTTCGTCTAACACAATATTTGGTCACAGCACTCTGAACAAATCCTTTTTAATCATGACTAATCTTTATTATTAAATTTTTATCTAAAAATGTTTTAATTACTTCTGCTCGGTATAAAATTAATCTCTTGACTTTCTGTAGTTATGACGTCATCAGCTTAATAATCAGATGGATACTGATTATTCTGTATGGTAGGAACAATTTCGTTACTTTTGATTTGAAAAAATAAGCAAAACAGTTCAACAGTAATTTTATGTACCTACTTCCAGATGACCAACTTCGATTGTATTTTTAATAGGTTATGCATTACTTGGTATTTGTATCTGTCTATCACAAATAAATAAAAAAACTAAAAAAGATAATAAAAACAGATTAAAACGTTTTCTTTCAGTAAGTTGAATTTATTCTTCTGTTGAATTTTTCCCATGAAAATTTAATAGAATATAAAGTTTGTTCGCTTGTTTCGTCAAAAAAAAAAAAATAAATAAATAAAATAAAAATAAATAAACTCGACTGACCTTTCTGATGAAGCTGTGTAAATGATGCAAATCTTTCTTGAATTGCCTTCCTGAGAGCGATAAGTTGAAGTAGATGAAATCTGGCCATAACCATGGACTAATCATCCGGTGGAAAATAAGCTTCGTTACGCTAAATTGCATAAAACAAAAACAGTTAAAAAGATTAAAAACAATATTAACATGACAGACCTTGTATTGGAGTAAGAAAGAAATTTGCTTCGGGGTGAGGATCTCAGGTTACATTAACAAAAGAAAGTATTAATATTTGTATTCCCCATATTTCCAAAGCTCAGCACAGCCACACTTATAAACATTAGGTCCGTTTTCTAGAGCAGTTTCTTTTCAGACGCATAGTCAAAACAGCCACTCTAATTCAAGATTTCGATGTGAAATTCAAAGTCTTTATGATGTCGTCAACTTTTATTCAAATTGACTTAATGAAGCAGCCATGCAAGTCCTTGGACCCAGCCACAAGTTCGCAGTAGGGGTCAGAGAATACATTCAGCTGAACTGCTACTTCATGTAGAATTGGGAGTTCTATTTGGCTGCTAATATTCCCTAAAGCCTTAGATTTGACGTTGCTAACATTCGTATTCCAGATGAATTCATCAAACATCTCTCTTCTACCCAGATCGATTGTCTCATTAGTCTAACGTAAACCAAAAATATAATAATCGCTACAGAGGGATCAAAGTAATTCAAATATCAGGATTACAAAGTAATCCTGATACTTGAATTATTTGGAACACGCACACACTCACATGCTTTGGAACACATATTTGAAACACCATTTCTTGTGTGTGTGTGTGTGTGTGTGTGTGTGTGTGTGTATGTGTAGGTGGGTGGGTGGGTGGGTGTGCCATATAAAGTTATAATGCCATATAGCTACTTGTAGCAGAAATATATGAAGGAAAATAGTACTCTCAAGTTTGAAAGAGTCGTTGTTATAGGACATCATGTTGCAGTCCTGTCTGTCCGGAAAATTGTTTTCATATTGGGCAACCCCAGATTAACAATCAGCGAAACTATACTGAGGTGGAAACACAGTGAGTCTATTGGAAGAAAAGCCGATTGGATGGCCCCTTCAATCACCAAGCATAACCACAGGGTGCTTCACAAGGGATAAATGTGAAATTCTCCATTCATCGGCCAACACGTTGAATGCGGATTTACGAGCATCGACTGAGACCACGTGTCTGCATTAACACATTTAGAACCGAGACTCACAACAGTCGTTTCCATTGTAGGACCCAATATATAAGCACCATATTACCAAACGAATAAGAAGCGTCGTCTTCAGTGGTGCAATATGGGACCTGGAAACTTAGAAAGCTATGTTATGAAGGGACGCTACACCCTCTAACGAGAAGATTAATGGGTATGGATGTGGTGAAAGATCGGTGACCATCACTTACAACAGTTCGAACCCTAACTATAAAATTCGGAAGTGGTTGTGAGATGGTATAGTGCTCATTTTCCTGGATTGCGCAAGGACCTTTGTTATGGGGCCTCGAAAACTGAACAACGAGATGTACCTGAACATTCTTGACAATGCAGTGCTTCTTAATTTATGGTGTTCCTGCGGAACTAACTGTTGTTTCTTCAGAAAGACAATGTATGGTGTCAAAAGCCTGCTGCTCTAATTAACTGGCTTTGGGACTTGATGCTACCACACATGACTAGGCTCTAAAGAGTCCTAGTCTGAACTCAGTTGAAAATGCAATGATGGGATGAATTGGAGCATCGAATGAGATCAAAGGAAGTTAGCCCAATAACAGTCAGCCCAATAACCCAATAACAATAAATGTGCTAGACTATTGTGCGCGGACCTCCTGTAAGCTTGTAATTAGATTATATACTCTACGTCCTCATTATATGCTATAGAAAGAATCGCCTAAAATTCTCATTGTTTGTAATCTATGCTTTTGGAACGTCTAATTCGTAGGATTCCTGCAACCATCGGAAGGAGGCCCTATATCGTAATATGGTAGGCTCAATGGCTTTTTGTTGTTCACACTATGGTGACCGCTGACGTCCTTCAAAGCAGTGTGTGTGTGTGTGTGTGTGTGTGTGTGTGTGTGTGTGTGTGTGTGTGTGTGTGTGTGTGTGTGTGTGTGTGTGTGTGTGTGTGTGTGTGTGTGTGTGTGTGTGTGTGTGTGTGTGTGTGTGTGTGTGATTTTTCTAAGTAATCACCTTGGTTATGTATACAGCAATCCCAGTGGTTTTATAAGATGCATGGAATCATATCCATGGATCTCTAGAATTTCTCAACCGTGACTCTTTTGGGCAGTTGCAGTTATTCTGCTGAAAATTGTCAACGAGATCTAAGCGACGTCATTTCCAGACAGAATTCCATCATGAAAAATATTAAAAGTCGTCTAGGAGAGGTCAGGTGAATATGGAGGTACTGAATGACTGTTGGAGTTTGGGGCAGCAAGGATGGAAGTATTGTCATGATTGAGAAAACACAATAGTTGTCCTTTCCTGGATGTCTGCACCGAATTCTCTTTTTTACCTTCTTCAAAACCTCTCATCGAACCTTGCCGTTGAAACTTCGACGAGGTGTGTGTGGGGGTAGATTTCCTGTGGACAATGCCTTTCATGCCAAAACGAAACTTGCGTGACAGCGTACAAACATTTTTTTGGCACCTTCCCCCGCAATGACTGGTATCTTCTCCTCTGTTGCTGCAGCAGATTTTTTAAAGTTGAAGCAAAATATCATGAAGCGTTTTTACTACTTAAAATCTGCTAAAATTCGGTTGGAGAAAATAACCATCGAACCACAAAAAAAAAAAAAAAAAAAAAAACCGAACACTAAAAACGCACGTCACCCAAGATCATTCTGTCTAACCTTGCCGTTTGTTGCCATACTGATTAGTAACGCATACTATACGCTCCTTTCATAGGCGAAATATAATATCTAGACTGGTTCTCCCACGCTATTCAAATATTCAGAAGTTTAGGGTCATACCTGGTATGTAGGCATGGGGTGATGTCGAGAGGATCAACAGGAGAGATGAATGAATGTATATGATATATATATATATATATATATATATATATATATATATATATATATATATATATATATATATATATATATATATATATATATATATATATATATATATATATAGGCTATCACGTTTCATTGAATGTGGGCAGTAGCGGGCAGAATGCAAATTGGCAGACATCTTGAATATAGGATTAATGGTATGGTAGCGTGCGAGGCGGATGATGCAGAAGACGATATCGTTAAGACAACTGGAATGAAGAATATGCTAGCTGACCATACTGCAGCGACATCTACTGCGATAACGTACAATAAGACAGAAAGCAAGACAGCGAAAGAGTGACTAGCGCGATAGCAAGGAGAAATAATAAATAGTGAGTGAAAAGCTAAAACGGGATTGAGAAATTTATCTAACGCTTCGACATTCAGTGTGTTTAGGTATTCAGTTATTAACGCATGGTGAATGGTAAAATGAGACTAAAAAGAAATGATGAAGAGTTGTTTCAATAGGTTGCCATTAGAAGAAAGATGGATTAGGGAAGGATGATACTGATTGGAGAAAATGGTTGCATGACAAACACCAAGGAACATGCACCTGAGATTTTAAATTACCAATTCTGAAAGGTATATTTTTCTTCATCTTCGTGAATAGGACATCATGTACAACATGAGTAGACTACACAGGTGAAAGGAGAGACTGAAAATAAGTGAACAGGAGGTATACGAGGAACTCGGCACACTGGATGTGAAAAACGCTGTGGGACTTCATGATCTGTTTTGAGTGAATAGACCAAGATATTGATACTAACACTAGAGACGTCTCTTTTAACATGAGTCCTAGATTGAATCAAGTTCCAAAGGAATGGTAGGAGGAGAGAAAATCATTTTCGATAATTATAGAGACTTAAAATTAAGGATTTGAATTATAATCCAGTCTGTGTGTTCTTGAGTTGTGAAAGTGTTAGTGGTAAAGCATTGAAGTCTGCATGAAGGACTAAAATTCATAATTGGTTTCGAATCAACAACAATCACCTTGGTTAACAGGATGGATATGCTAAAAGAAGGGCATACTTTAGCAATTTATTTATTTATTATAACAAGATGACAAGTGGATTGTACAAGAAAAATAATTCGCAGTTATATTTTTTTAGATTTTGAAAGAACTATGACAAATTACGGCATGAGAAGCTGGTGACTAAATTAGAAAGAGTGGGATCCACGAGTACATTACAGCGAAGGAACGGAGATTGCTTGTCTCATAGGTATCAGCAATTTGTGTATAGAGGAGCAATATGTCAAAAAATTTGGAAATTTAATTTTAATTACATTTTTAAATTTAATTACACACTGACAGAGTCAATGTGTAAATAAACGATGTAACTTACCTGTCGAGTGCAAGTAAATATTCCTGATTCTTGCCAAGCTGAGCATCAACCTTCACTCCCATGGCAGTTTCTGTATAATAATAAATCAATTCAAGTAATTAAAGAAAAAAAGAGGGGGACAAAACTGATTTGAAATTCAGTTGCATAAATTATTTACAGATTATCTATATTTAAAAAAAAATTTTTTCGCCTGCTGGTGAAAATCGTTGCAAATTAATCAGTGCTGAAACTAATCTGTCCATCATCCTTTAATTCCATAACGTTTAGTTTACTGACGGATGATGGACAGTGCTGAAACTCTCCGTCATCCAACAAGTATATGGCTTTGAAATTTCAATATTACATCTCCCAGTTCTAATCACACGATTAATTCACTTTCATTATGAAAACCATACGATGTTTGTGCTTTTTAATCTACTTTCTAATCAGCCTTCGTTGAATACGGCCATCAATACCACAAATGACTTTCATGAATGCGTCTTTTCTTATCTGAAAAGACACATGCTTCCACATTGTTAATAAACCAGGCCTTGGTAAATAATGGCCGTTCATGTTTTTAAAATTATTGTTTAAATTGCATAAATAATCTCAAATACTGAATCATGAAGGGCAATGTTTCTTAAGACTGTTCTGTTCATCGATCAAAATTACTCTCAAGGTGTAGATTTTATTTTCTCATGTTCATGTGTCTTGTTACAAGAATTCCGTTATGTTCGCCATCATAATATTCGTCATTAACTGAAACGTACAGTTTTTTGACAGACACCGCAAACTAGATTAATAATTTTCCCGAATAAAAAAAATGTGTGTTCAGAAAACAACATCCAAAGAGGTATGTCCAAAATTTCTCCTATATTTCATTCTTCATATATTAGTTTTTAACATTTCAGAAATGCCCTAGAATTTTAGGTAAAGAGTCAATGACATTTTAAAAAAGGGACACTCTTAAACGAAAATACGCTATATTAGTCATTAAAATAATTCTGTTTTGAACTAGGGAAAACATCGCTTTTAACAATAATATAGTCAATGAGAGTTATTTCTTGCAACTTCTCTCCTTTTGAAGGTAGTGATAGTAATAACCAATCCATGTCCTGAATAACAGAAATCCAGCAGTCACTTACCTTATTATTAGCTTTGCGCTTTCTCCAGTTGTTTTCAAAATATTTATGCATGTCTCTTAATCATTAACTACTCTGTTCTTTAGATCTCCGAAAAGGACCAGCTTTTCACTTTGTTATTGAGCAAGCTGCCTTCATAAATGCATGAAAAAATCCCTCTTCATCGTAGAATATTCTCTGGAATTATAAGCAAATAAACGAATTCTAATTGTTCAATTCCTCATTCTGATATTAGCTTACATAACTCTACTTGATATTGCCTGCCTTTCAAGACGATTAGTTTCGTATTTACTGTTGAATACTACAGTTTCCCGTTCTTTTCCGGAGTGTTATTGCCGAAATATAGCATCTTGTATTTGTGGCTTATAAAGATCTCACTTATTTTTGTCTTCTTTGTTTCAGTGACGTCTATTGTGTCTATCTACTCCTTATCCAATTCTTCTACTAGTTTCTTTTATTTTCCATTGGTGCTTCTTACGATGATAGTACCGATCTTGATTCCGCTGACAACGAGTTGGGATATATCCCGGGATTGGTTCTGTTACCTAATTCTGAGTTGTTTCTTCTGTTTCCGTGACAAAATCAATGGGATTGTTTAACTTGTTTAACTGGGCGAAGCCCAACTGGCATGAAATTGGGTAATGTTGTATCATCATTATACATTGTGTTTTAAGCCAATAAGAATACAATTTGATCGGCTGTTTGGCCCATTATCAGTCCATCCATGTTCGTTCGGTATCCGGGTAGATACCTAACAGGGTGCTCTACGACAAGGTGAGGATTAGACATTATGTCAGAAGCCCTGGTCGATTCTCCACATTCATTAAAAGATTGTATGGAGGTCTCCTTCCACTTATACAGCATGACACTTACGTGCCCCTAACGAACTTAAAATAATTCAAAATACTACAGATAAAATGATCTACATAATATAAATATTAAAATAATTCTCCAGTTCTCCAAATGTCTCAACACAACGAATAAGGACGAGATTTGTAGATCGATATTAATGAAGAGTTAGAAATTTCACAGAGTTTAGCTAAACCCAATTATGAATTTTGCTTTGACAAGTCAAATAACTATACTTACCACAAAAAACATCCAAAGTAAAAGCATTCACTAACGGAATGATATCAGTCCACTCTTTCTCAGCAGAGAGTTTTAACATTCCGATCATAGTGCGCGATTTCTCGTTAAATATTTGAAGGAAACCTTCATGACTTTTAAAGTGCAATGCTGAAATGAATATCTTTCTTCTAGTCCTATATTTTTCATCTGAACTGTAAAAAAAGACATATCACTATTCGTAAGATAGTTATAACGTTGGCAATACTTATATATATGGAATATATTTTCTATTTATATATATATATATATATATATATATATATATATATATATATATATATATTTAAAGAAAAATGGATAATATTTTTTAATTAAACTCACTTCTTTAGAATATGAAGACCTTAAATAGTTAGAGGCAAAGTGTATAGATTCCTTCAATAATACCCCGCACCATAGAGTCAACCTTATCTACTCCACTACCGCAGTGCGAGTGTGGAATAGACTGATTTGGGGAAACGAAAATGCTGCTCTTCATATTTGCAAAATATTTGATAACGTTCGACATCGAAGGATTCTCAAGAAATTTTATGTTTTATCTCTTCAGTGAAAATGGACAAATGTGCCAGTTAACTAGAGTACGTATTTCTCAAACCCTGTTCTTTCATCAATACTTTCCTTATACGCGTAAATGACCTTCTCTATCCAATATACAACCATATTCACAAACTATATCTTTGCAGTGTTCACATAACTCAAAAGAAGTGAACACTGATCTTCGAATAGTCTTCCTTGGTAGAGAGAAAACAATCTAATCACTCTAATTCGTAGAAAGCCCATTTTTTCCTTTTTTTCTCAAGAAACTCCTTTGGTCTATACAATTTCGTTTGAAAAGTTAAAGACATTATTCCACCCAACATATAAAAACACCTATCTCGCGGTATCTGCGAATCCCTACTCAGATACGGAATAACAGTCTATGCAAACACATCAAACAGCCATATCCGACAAGCATACACAGAATTCTGAGCATTAAAATCCTGAAACACTACATGACATTAACATGGAGTTACTTCAACATCACCTATCGAAACAACACAGACACATATCCTATAACACGATCAGAAATAACGCACTACATCCATACCATTCAACAATTCATACAGTTCTTTTGTGAGATTACATCAGATACCAACGCAACTCAACAACCTACCAAGAAATTTAAAACACATAGATAACTATAGAACATTAAATCACGAACTCTGGAAAGTCTACCAACAAAGTTAATATACCTTTAACACTAATAAATACATCACAAATCACCAGCATCCAATGCCAACATCCCATACATAAACAGGAGCAACAACATAAATAGCGAAACCTAAATCCCACTCTCTTCACAAAAGCTAACCCAAGCATCGAAATAGGTGGGATTAACTCGTCTTTCTCAACCACACCTAATCCCTATAACCAAAGAAGCAGATTATGTGATAAAACAGTTAGTAAAGTATACAACAATAAAGAAGAAACTTAAGATACTGATTATTATGTGATATTATCATTAATATAATACTCTTATGTAACATGAAAAAATAATGTAATAAATTGTTCTTATAATCAAAAAAGTATATAAACAAAAAAGTATTATACCAAAAATTCTGAATACTCTTCATTCTTAATATTAGAAGAACATGTGTTGTAAATACATAATATAGAGGCAAAAAATACTATTAAAAATTTTAGTTTAAATCAATGTAGAAAATGCAGCACTTAGAGCTGAATTCTGTAAAATTATAAGTTGCAATGTCACTCAAGATGTTTATTGTATGTGTAAATATTTTAGCGATCCGTAAATTACTTTTAATATTTAAAAATAAATAAATTATTATTATTATTATTATTATTATTATTATTAAAACCACCACGAAGTTAAAAGACTCTTTGTTGAAGGTTCCACTGCTACATAAGCATAGTTTATCATACCACACGTTAGACATGTTAACGGTCACTATGTTCAGAACACATTACAACAGATTTAGGATTTCACTGAAAAACTAACACTGTAAAGAAATTACTCACCTGAGTAATATTCCATCTTTCAACCATGGCCTGAAAAACTCATATTCGCCAGATTTGTTAGTCAGAGACTTGTCACTTAGAAGAGTCTGCAAGAGAAGAGGAGGAAACTGTCAAATGGCTTATACGTTGTATTCTATGTATTTAGCTAATTTTGCTTAAACCTATTAAATCATCATCATCATCATGCATATCAAGCATATAGGCCTAAGATGTCCTATTCCGGTGTTATAAGTCATCGTTGAATCGTTTATGAGGACGTCCAGGTTTTCTTTTTCCTAATGGCTTGCACTTTAAGGCTTGGTTTGGTAATCTTTCTGTTTTCATTCTTTGAACGTGTTCCATCCATTTATGTTTATATTTTTTAATTTTTTCTATTCTTGATTTTTGGTTTAATTCTTTCATAATTTCTTCGTTTCTTTTGTGATCAAATAGAATATGCTTTGCAGTTTTTCTCATAAATTTCATTTCTGCTGTTCTTGAACTTTGTTTGTCTTTTTGTTTTATTTTCCAGATTTCGCTTCCATACATTAAGACTTGTAGGGCTAATGTGTTGTATACTTTTAGCCTGGTATGTTTTTGAACTAGGTTGGTTTAAATATAGAGTTAACTACACCTGTTATTTTTAAATATTTTTCAATTTTTCGGTTTATGTCTTTTTCATTTTCAGATGTGGTCATACATCCTAAGTATTCATTTCTTCTAAGATCTTATTATCTATATATGTATTAATTCTTGCTGGATCATGTCCTTTAAAGGCCATAGTTTTTGATTTTTCTGTTCATATCATCAGAGAATAATATTTGGCTATGGTTTGTATAATTTAGATCTAAAATAGCTTTTTGTAAGTTATCTTCAGAATTTGTAATTACTATTTGTTCGTCTAAAAAAAGGAGAGTGTTTAAGTTCACAGTAGGAGAAAGTTTAATTCCTTGATGGAAATTCTTATTCCTTATTCCTTATTTTATTATTATTTCATTTAGGTAAATATTAACAAGAGTTGCTGAGAGGGGGACATCCCTTTCATCCCTTTAATTCCTTGATGGAAATTCTTATTCCTTATTCCTTATTTTATTATTATTTCATTTAGGTAAATATTAACAAGAGTTGCTGAGAGGGGACATCCCTTTCAGACCCCTTGGTTTCTCTCTCTCGTATATGATAGCTCATGATTTAATCTTATTTGTATTTGATTATTTTCATTTATACTTATGATATCTTTTAGGATTTTATTTGGTATTTGTATTTCTTTTAATATGTTAAATAAAATGCTTCTTTTAACTTTGTCAACTGCTTTTTAAAAGTCAATAAATGTAATATATATAATGTAATATGTAATAAAGTTTTCGGAATATTTCATTAGTTTGCCATTTAAAATTCTGCTATATATTTTGTAACAAGAATTTATATTTAGTGTGCTTATACATCTATAGTTTTTAGGGTCATCTCTACTATCTTTTTTAAAGATAGGAATCACAAATGCTCTTTACCATTCTATTGGGAGGTTACCAGTTGAATAAATTTTATTTAATATAATAGGAGTCTTTCTTTGAATCTTGTTCCTGCATATTTATATAGTTCAGAACCTAGCGTATCTTCTCCAGGTGATTTTCCGTTTCTTGTTTCTTTCAGGCTGATTTCTAATTCTTCTTTACTTATTTCCTTTTCATTTTCATTAAATGTTTGGCATTTGCCTTTTCTAAGATATTTATCTATCCACAATTTTGTGTAGAAAATTTGAAATTCTTCTAATTTCAATTCGGTGTTTAATTTTATGTTTTCTATAGTATCTGCATTTACGTGTTTCAAAATCATATATACATTGAGTGTTATTTTATATAAATCATTCTAAATTAGAAACAAATTTGTTCCATGATTCTCTATGTCTTTTTCTGACTTCTCCTATAGCTATGGTTCTTATTCTTTTATATTCTGCTTTTATATTTCAGCTGGTTTGTAGGAACACAGCTTAGTAAGATAAGAATCAATATTCAATTAACATAAATTATAAAAGCAGTTAAAATGAAATATAGCTATTCGAAGTAATTATTACATTGCCTATTTCAATCGCAGATTATTTTTTTATATATAATTTGGTATGTTTTTGTATGTTCAACTGTATACATATTCTGCTCTTCAACCATTGCATTTATTATTACCTGCAATAAATACGCTACATAATATACAAATTAGTGCTGAATTTAATGCAAAGATATTTAGAAAAGACATTTGAGCATTAATTGTAATGAATTAATATAGAGTAAAGGAACTTACTTCTGCTGATTTCCAGTTAGAAAGGATTACTTCAGGATGGGTGAAAAACCAAAAAACCATCAAATTATCTTTCACAAATAAACGGACGATTCGCTGCAGTTCTTGGGTAAATACTAAGAATTATAAACTCTTCTTATTAACGTCTGATTAATAACAAAAATTGTCGCACTCAGAATTATATCAATAAATATCACTTTATTTTATAATCTTTTTTATAATTAATCTTACAAATACCTAATCTGATATAAATAACCGCCAATATGGGTTTCATTGTGAGCATTTAATTTCTACATTGTTATGAATTTACTTTTCATAATTATCCATTCAGTCAAGTCTAATTTAAAATTTTATAATTTTCCGTTTAACACCTAATTCTGGAAATTTAACCTATCTAGAAATCATGAAAGTATTATTATTATTATTATTCGTAGATTTCGTAGCTTCTCAACACAGTAAACAAGCCAATAAATAATAACCATCTGTCATCCTCAGACAAGCTTAAATATAAGCTTCGAGGATGAAAGCAGAGAAATTACTTCTCATCCAATGTAAAAATAATATATATATATCATATGTAATCACATGTAATGTATGTATTATATGTAATCAAATGTATGTAATGTATGTATTATATGTAATCAAATGTATGTAATGTATGTATTATATGTAATCAAATGTATGTAATGTATTTAGTAACTGTAACAAATGTATGTAATGTAATAAAAAATGTAAAAAAAAATATTATTATTATTATTATTAAGAGAGACCTACAGGGAGTCAGAAACGAATTGAGGGAGGCCGCATACTAAACACACCAGCTATCATACTTATTTTTGAATTCATTCAAATTTCTTGCAATCACAACATCCAATAGCAATCCATTCCGATTAGGTACCACTCAGTGAGAGAAAAATCTAGTACTCACACCCTCCTTGGTGCGCCTTCATTCTCAGATTTCAAGGATAACCTCTCGTCCTTTCCCCACAATCCATAAATTGAAAAATTCCATCAATTGAAATCCTGCTTGACCCTTTTAGAAGTTTTTAAGTCTCAATTATATCATTCCTCTTTCTCCTGTTTACTAGTGTATGCATTCTACAAATTCTCAATCTGTCTTCATAATCAATATTCCATAATCATAATATCATTTTTAACACTCTCCTTTGTACTCTCTCCAATATATCAGAAACATAACGGAAACCAGGAGACCAGACCTGCGCACAATAGTTCAAGTGAAGTCTTATCAAGGCCTTGTAAAGAGGCAAAATAACATCCTTACATATGAATGTTCGTTTTTATTAATTACATGTGAACGTTCGTTTTAGCATTGCGGTTATCTTTTGAGTTTTATTTGCAATCTTTGCCAACTGGTCCCTAAATTTCAACTTCCTATCTATTAACACTCCAAGATCCCTAGCCTCATCAGTTTCTTCTGGCCTAATCCCACGAATATATCACAACCTTCGATATCTAATCATACCGAAGTGAATGCCTTTCCATTTATTGACATTGAACTGAGACCCGTTTTTCCATGCCCACATTTCTCGCCTATTCAGATCATTCTGCAAAGGCTGCATATCAGCAGCATTCCTGATTACCCTACCAATCTTTGCATAATCAGAAAATAGCTGTATGTCGCTTGTGAAATTCTTCATAATATCATTAATGTTACAGATCGATTAATAGAGTTACTGACCCTTGTGGTACACCACTTGTTACCTTAAACCTTGCAGATTCAGATACCCCATATATCACTTTTTGATATCTGTCAGTCAGCCATCTTCTTATCCATGCTAATATTGTATAATCCATTTTCTCCCATTTATGCAGCAGACTGCCATGCTTTATTCTGTCAAAGGCCTTGCGAAATCCAAAAGTATCATGATATATCCATTCCCTTTGTTTATTTGAATGGTTACATTGTTATAGAATGTGAGCAAGTTGCTAAAACATGAATTTCCCTAGTAAACTTATGTTGTTCATTGCAAAGTAGATAATCACTGTCCACCAATTTCTGAATTCGGGCCATGACCAATTTTTTCCAAAATTTTCTCCACCACTCCTGAGATAGTTGGATATTTGGATATTTTATATATCGGTCTTTGAACCACTGTTGCAATGGAATTACCATACCTTTCTTCCATTCCTGCGGAATCTTCCCTCTTCTAAGACTCATGTTAAACATCCCGGTCAAAGGAATGGCCAGTTCAGCTGAACACCCTTTTATCACACGTGCTGATATTCCATCAGTCTTTATTGATGAATTCTTATACAGTTTGTGCAATAGCTCTAATACCTCGGCCTCACATACCTTTTCTTTATCTCGTGAAGATGTAATAGTGTGGCCAATTCTGCGTTCACCAGGTTGATAGCTTTTAACGAAATAAGCGCTCATTGACTGAACAACCACTTCTGCATCTGTAACCCTCACGCCATCAGGATTTAGGATAGTTATTCTTTAATATTCATTCTTCCTTTAATTGGAGAATAACAATAGAATTCTTGGGTTGCCTTTAGTAAGCCAAGCCAGTTTTTTGTCATAATCAAATTTGCTTTGCTTACAACAGTTGTGGCTATTCTAGCCTGCCGCTTATAACGGTATTCCTTCCGCATCCTCTTTTTCTTATGAATCTCTTGCTTAATAAGATTACACATCCATTTGCCTCGTCCTCTATTTATTCTTTGAATTCTCGGAACACATTCTGATATAGCATCATTTAAGTATTGCTTTCACCATGCATTGTCGATATTCTTTCCAATCAGCAACCGATCCCAATACACTGAACGCAGTATACTCCTCAGTTGGTCATAATTTCCTGCTTTGTAGTTCAGAATGTAACCTTTTGGGAATGGAACATTCATACACTTTCACTTCCCAAGTGAGTATCGCATGATCACTGTCACTAAGAGGCAGAATTGTTACATCTTTAAATGAAAAACACTCTGACACTATAATCAAATCAAACACTCTTTGATCTCGAGTTCCTTCTGTCACATGCTGCTTGAGAAAGTTGTATGGCAACAGCACAATAAATGAATTTTCATTCTTCTCATGAGATTCTACTCCTACCCAATCAACATTTGGATAATTAAAATCTCCTATTATGATTATCTTTTCGTGCTAATCTTTTTTATTTGGTGAGAAATTTCTTCATCACCAGCAACCGATCCACGAGGTCTGTAACAACACCCACTCCATTCATTGGTCTGAACTCTAACTGGATTTAGGTGATCGAATATCATTAACAGCACGCCTCCTCCACTTCTCTGCACTCTATCCTTCCTAAACATACTGTACTCATGACACTCAATACCAGTTAGTAGGCCTGATTCGGACAACCAGATCTCTTCCTAATTGTAGTGGAGTATTTTTTTTTCACTGATAGCTCCTTACTTAAATCGATGACACAGAATGAAATAATACATTTTAGGTAAGAGCATTCATCCGAAATTATTTCTAAATTATTGTTGCTTTAGCGGTTCCCTCGGAATTGCAAAGTCGTTCTAGTAATTTTACTGATCGAGTTTTCACTCCACGTCTTTCCAACCAGCTCTGATTCAGATTACGGCAAAGTAAATATGACCCACTCAGATTATATCTATGATATAATCATATTTTATCAGACTGAATCAGATTATAATGAACATTTCTTGTGTTCATTAGCCATTTTGCAAATTTTAATGCAAGACCGATAAAATATTCCAGGAATATGAGGTCACCATCACCTCTGTATGCGACCCAACTTTTCTTAGAAAGACGTTATAAGCGGTGTTCTTTATTCTAGTATTACAATGGAAATCGCTTTTCAAATAACGCATCATCACATTTTCCGGTTACCATATTTAAAAATGTTTATCTATTATTATTAATAAGTATAAGAATATTTACTCTGTCTACAACGTATCTGAAGTGCTTTAAGACACCTTCAGACAAAGTTCAGAAAAATATTAATTAAAAAAACACTTAAACTTAAACTTGAATTAAACGTATTAATTTTTATTAATATCAATCTTTATTAAAAATAAACACAGCAAATTCATTTAAACAGTAGTTACGTAAATTCATAAGAACAGTACTTACGCATGTTAAAACTTAGCTTTCCACTTTTTTTGTAACAATTGTAAATAATGTCCATGTTTCCTATAAATAAGTGTGGTGGAATTCCCGGTAGACCAAATAGTTTGTGGTTGCGCTGATAGAAAACAAGATACAGCAAAGCCGTTCCCAAAAATATAAAAATCAAAGCTATGATGTTAACTTCGTTAAGTTGATAATTTATTTTAATATTATCCAATATTGCTTTGATTTCTTCCATGTTATTGGAATTGAAAATTCTAAGACAGCACTGTTGATTCAAATTCAAACTGCACTGATTAACGTCACCCACTCTGAAATGAAACCCTTGCGAGTACAAATAGAATCACAAACACCGCTATAAATAAGAGTGAATAAGCAGTGATGAATTGAAGCTTCACGTAGCATTTATAATAATGAAACTCTGATTTGTAACGTAGCTTCATAATAAACGAAGCAATGAATTCATTACATAAACCATGTGACCACAAACTCTACCATTTGATTGGTATTCATATTAAATAACCTTCATGATACTTCATGATACTAAGGGAAAATGCTGTAGTAGGTACAATAAAGGAAGATGATTTCCTTATTTCTAATCGTACGTACTGAACTAAGAAAAATAATTCCTTGAAGTCGTGTGAATCTAATTCCTTTTTATTTTTTTGTAAGATCAAGTTCAAACATCGTAATTAACTTATCAAACTTCTGATTACCTTTTCATCCTTACATAAACAACAAATTGAATTTTAAAAAAAAATAGAGAATATAAATAAAAAATATCTGAAAGATGAAGAAAGCGTGTTATTTTTTAACAATGCAACCCAACTTACCAAAATGAATCTTTTATCCATATAAGGTGGATGCTTCTATATAGACCGAGGTATATGTAGCACCTGCTAGCCTGAACACATGATAATGAAAGCTGCCGTGGTTAATGTACTATTATATGTGATTGCACATGATCTGATGTATAGGGTAAGTGATTCTTGGATCTTGATGATTAGCAATTGTGTTTTAGTGTTGTTTACTGCACCACACTTAGGATAGAAGTAGGTAGTTATTTTGTTGAGGTTAAGTAGTGCTTTGGAAAGAGGTAATGTTAATACCCTTGTGGTTGGATTGTTAGGTTCTATCATCTATGTATTGATAAGTTTATCTTTCTATCGGCAAGTTGCTTGTATTATTTATGTGTACACATAAAAGAAGAAAGCAGTTTCCAAGTAAAAGCATTCAACGTAACAAGGAATTTCCATTTCTATCTCTGATTCGCTACCACTCGTTGGTTCACATTGACTGAATAACACCACTCATCCCACTCCTGCATTCAAGCATTATTCGCGACGATAACATGATGAAGTTTATATAATCACCATTATCTTAATCGCTGTCTGCGTAGAGGAAAAGAGCGAAGGACGTCGCTATTGTCTACTGTCTAATAATTAACTCTGCGAAGGAAATTGAGAAACATGTAGTAATTTTTAATCTGCCCTTTATATTTGCTGTCATTTCCTAATCAACCATGAATCGTAATTCCAATGAGAAAAGTGAAGAATGGAAATTACTGTAGGGATAACGAATAAACAGCTCCACGAACAACAGGCAACAAAGTAAAACCAGCGCAGCACATTTTACACGAAGCCAAGCAAGACGAAGAGATTAAAAGAACAGTTTTGCTGAATAAGTAAAGCCATCTCTAAAAATTAGGACGATCCCTTGAGGACTCCATAGTGGCCGAAAGACTGTCCAACTCAGCGTTATTCCACTCAGTGATAGGCTCACCCCGTCACTAAGAAGAACTTCTCAGCGTTAGCTCTACCCAGTGTCAGGCTCACCCCAGCATGAAATAGAGCAATAATCTAAGTGGTGTCCTTACTCAGAGACAGGCAAACCTACCCCAAGTAGAGATTGTCATGCATCCAGGAAAAGGAACTCATAAGTGAGTAGGTACACCTAGCTGTAAATACTAAGGTTGCAGTAATACGAAGCTTATCTCTTTATTGAACTTCGCCAAAAGATGAACTAAAAGATTACTGATATAAAGAGCCAGTAAGCTTCACTTCAGCGAAGTAAATTTATTCGAATTAAGTGGATATTGAATCCAACATTATTTCTTAGCCGAATAAGAAACTCAAAGGTAGAAAATTTATATTTATATAAAGAGTTTCTTGTCGAATATAGAAAACTATAGATGATGTTTCTACAAGTATTCTTACCCTACAATATGAAGCACTCGGCAAAGCTAACACAAATTGGAATTGTGAACATCTCTTAATAATTATCTTATCTTAATAATAAAATATCTTAATATATGCCACAACAATATATGCGTATAAATGTAGACTATAAATTAAATAGATTAATCTCTGCAGTATAAAATGAAAAAGAGTATCTTCTGAGAGTAAGCATACGATACCAACTTCATTGTACTGCAATTACAGCACCTAAAATATCAATAGCTAAACACTTGTCCCTCTGTTCCATTATGTTAAAACATTAGTCTGAAGTTTACTGTAGATTAACTAGAACCACGTAACCTGTAACACAGTCTTGGAAAACTAAGTATATTGTGTACGAAAAGAACAACAATATATATATATATATTTTATATATAAATAAAATAAAACGCTCCCTGAGACCTACGGACCCACCCCGTTTACTGGAATGCTAGACCGGTTCTACGTGAATTCTGATGATTCGATTTTGAAGACTCCAAAGGGGATTTCCCCCCCCCCCCCCATGGCACCTACGGCGCCCAATCTCCCGAGAGCCGGACTGGTAGGCCGGCTCTCGGGAGATTGGAGACTGGTAGACTTGAATCCTGATGACTCGAATACTCTCGAAAATGGGTAGAGCCGATGCTGAGAAGTTCTTCTTAGTGACGAGGTGAGCCTGTCACTGAGTAGAACAACGTTGAGTTGAACAGTCTTTCGGCCACTATGGAGTCCTCAAGTGACGCCCTAATTTTTAGAGATGGCTTTACTTATTCAGTGAAACCGGTCTGGTGACCTTCTCTCATAAGGTATAACAGCACACATCTCCTAGGAATTGGTTTTTATATTATGAGGAAATATTACGGTGAGTGATCGGACCTTACTCCACCTTTACGGCGAGTTGTCCCAGCATGTACTACCTGTTGTCTTAGGCTTGGACTCGCCGAACGTTTATAGTTTTCTATATTCGGCATGAAACTCTTATATATAAATTTTCAATCTTTGAGTTTCTTATTAGGCTAAGAAATAATGTTGGATTGAATATCCATTTAATTTGAATAAATTTACTTCTCCGAAATAAAGCCTATTGGCTCTTTATCTCAGTAGTAGTCACTTCACTTTCCTTGCGCTTATCTTATGACATCCTCTTGTGAACTTACTTGCTAGATGAACTATAATATGAGCATGTCGCAGAAAGCCTTTTTTTACTCTCTCTTTCTGTTTATCCGGTTTTCGGAAAGAAAATAATTTGTCGGCAGAGGTTTCCCGATATTGTACCTTAATATTTGAACAATGATGTTTTCACGGAGGTCGTTTGTAATACGGTCGTTTTTACGATGTTGTTGTTTTTTAGTTTGTACCGTAATTTTAAATAGTTAAATTCTTGCAGACGTTTACAGGTCTTATTTACCCGACTGTCTTTTCTCTCAGTTACTACGTTAATATAATTTTTGATATCTTTGCAGTTTATTTTTCGGTTTGTAAGACTACTTCTATTGATAGATTGTAATCTAGTCCAATAATTATTGGACTGGTCGCTAGTGATGGATTTAATTGCACTTTCAACAGAAATAATCCATTTAATTTTCATAATATTAATCTGAATTTTCTTGTGGTGACAGCTGAAGATATTCATTATCCCTCACAACCTCTTTGACTCCGAACTTCAAAGAAAGGCATTACAGCAGATGTTATATGTCACTGTTCACAACACTAGGCAAATGGCACAGAGACTGTGGTAATGACATTTCTTATGAAGAATACGTAAAGGTTAACGTTCTCTATGGATTTAGCTTATCACCAAATCAAAATGACTTTGCACCCCCCCCATGTCAGCCTGTTAAGAAGAGGAAGTGTGCGACTCGGAGTTAAATTTGTTCAACCTCTTGCTGAAATCATCACGGTGGTTCTTTATGCAGAATTTGAATGTACGTTATCCGTAACAAAGGATCGTTCTGTGTTACTGGACTATGAACACCGAACAATTAGTAAGCATACTAGAGTTAGAACCCACCACGAGAAAAGTGGGTTTAGAAATTTGTACTCGTGATGAATTGCCACAACATCCGATCAGAAAACAACAGTCGATGTTCGTCGTGAACACAGATCCGACCTGGTTGCCAGGACAACATTGGCAAGCTATCTATATTAAAGACAAACACTATAACTTCGATCGTTCACCCGAAAACAATATTGTTAACTTTCTGAATATCAACACTAATAAATGGCATTATAATTATGTAGCTGTACAAGCTAAGGAATCTGTCGCGTGTGTTTGCATTGTGTATATTTTTTAATATTGAGATGTCGTGTTCTTTCTATGCACAATATTATTAGCAAATGTTATTCTAAGGATTTGTGGTTAAATGATATTGCAATAACTTATGCTGTTACAGATCATTTACTGAAAATAAAAAATAATTAAAAAAAATAAGAAATTGTTTTTTTCACTTACCATTTTTTCCGTACTAGTTTCTTATTCCCATGCAGCTTTCGGGGAGATAAAGAGATGAATTTGGTACTCCTTCTTCGAGCTCTCTTGCGAGGAGGGATTGGAGTGGAAGCGTTTTCCTCACAGGGAATGGCTGATGTTGATGGTTGATGGGAATGGTTCTGGGTATTCGGTTTTTTCAGTGAAGGTTCTGGATGCGGCAGTCTATGTTCCTGTTGCTCTCCTTCTGTGTGAGCCAATTGGTTTTTCAAACCTAAATGCTTTTGAAGAATATTTCCACATAAGTCATTTTTGCAGATTTCATAGTGTGGTGATTTGGCTGGAGGTGCAACCTTTTAAAGCATCATTTGCTTGTTTGGGAGAGGAATGAGATAAGTACATGATGAGATATTCATAGCGTTTGACCCTATCAGCCATTCAGGGATAAATACTGTATTGAGCTCTTTTCCTGGCAAAATCCGTGACCATAAGCGTAAAATATCAGGTGTTTCCTGTCTAAAGTCTAAAACTAAATATGAGTGGGGTTCCCGTGTTGCATCTTTATAAATCTGAACTAACACGTTCGTCTGTCCTGGAAATACTTGGGAAGTTAATGAGAAAACTGTAAAGAGTCTCAGGGATTTTTAAAAGCAATAACATAATGACCATTGAGAGATATTGTACGAAAATGTCTTCCTTTACAGAATAAATTTTGTGTCAGTAGAATGACACTGAGGTTACGGTGATGTGAACCTTTTATGAAAAACATCTGCTATTTCCATACTGTCCTTAGCCTGGTGAACCAAATCTTCGATTATGAGTAAATTTCTCACATTAGAATCAAATTCAGGTAACTTCAAACCATTCATGAATTCTATGTTGGTAATTTTTTTTAATTTATCCTGATTTTCACTCTAACAGTAAACCATTCGCTCCGGTGCTGGTTTGATTAGTTGATTACAATGTTCTATGAGAGACAACACGAATATTGTTTTTCCTGACTGAGTAGGTCCCGAAATAATGCATTAAATGGATGTATGAACATATCGAAAATGATAACATAATTAGACTGTGATTATTTTTATATAATCAGAGATCATTTAAAAACAAATTGATACTTGCTTTTAATATCAAAAAATATCCCTATCGAGATTTTTTATTTTATTTTATTTTATTTTTTATCACAGTCACCATGTAATCATGTCAAGACGAATTTTTTCTTTTTTAATTCAAAGAGAAAAAAAAAGCTTTTGTGGAATAATAGTAACAATAACAGTGATGTGAAAACTGTACAAGAGAAGGGGAACACTGCAAATTATCGTGTTGGGAAACAACCATGGATTTTTACCTACCAGGTAGAATGTTGTTTAGTTTTCTGTCCCATAGATGGCATCTTTTGCTTATGGGGTATGTGAGTGTAAGGAATTATTCTTTAAAATACTCATAGGGGAAAGTGCATGTGTCTGTTGACATTATGCGCTTCGCAAAAGTGTATCCAAATCTTTTCGTTACGTAGGTCGTTTTGAGTTGACAGCTCCATTTTTCTCTATGGACAGAAAATGTACAGCATTTTGGATGTTTTGTGGCTCACCCATTACAGCTGCTATCAGAGATTGCAGATTAATCTCAGTGGCCGCGCGAGAATTTAAAGTAATGGCTTTGCATTTGGTCACAATCTCTCCCACCTCCCCACGTTCTGTAGGAATAATATTTGGAACCTGTGGTAACAAACTTAACTATAAAGTCACCGTCGAGTTCATCACCTAGCTTCCCAAGGTAGTAACCAGTGGGTTGTGAATCATCGCCCGGTTTTTCAATGAAAATGACAGAATCAGTATCTGTGTATAAAAGTCGACTTTTCAAAGGTTCCATAACCTCATATAACTTTATATTTCCGTAGGTAACTACCAATGAGGAGATGACAGCATTCCCTTTCCTATTTTCAAGCTCAGTGCCTTCAATAAGGGAGTAGGCGACCATCATCTGCTCTTCTGGAACTAACCTGGCATCTTGGATAACTTTACTGTTATCTAAAAAAAGTTCTAACAGGTCTTCACCTGGAGGAAATCACCAGGGTCTGAGTTCTTAACATTCTCATGCCAAGCCTTCCCAATAGAGAATTCAAACAAAGCTTAGCAAGTGAAAGTTTACTAGGGTTTTTACTAATGTTTTCACTATTTAATATAACACCTTCCCCTAGAAAAACTCGTCCAGATAAGCATGTCCCTTTTGACCTTCAGGCCATCCAGATGCTTCCTGTTTCAACTTCAGAAAGGTATCAATACAGTGAGCAAAGAAGTTTTCTTCAACTTCAAATTTTTGAGAAAAATGCCACACCTCGTAAAATTATAAAAGTTTATAACCACGAGAACGTGCTAAATCTAATTCTGGACTGCACCAATACCCTGAAAATGATCGATCCATATGAGAGCATAACGGGGCCATTTCAGAAGCACACTTTCCACACAGGGAGATGATTAATTGTTTGTTAACTGTGATGGGCAAAACCGGTAAAAAGAGGTCGGTAGGTGCTTCTCTTTTGCATGGCAAATACCAAAATATACCCCAGGAGAATAGTCGAAATTATCGATAATAACTTTGGAATGCCCCATAGGAAATACCTTGTATTTCATTACCCATGGATAAAGGCTATTGAAGTCCAAATAGTGAAAACCTTCCCCTTCTATGTGAATTTTGTGATACATCTTTTAGCAGTCAGTTGTGCCACCATGCAGAACACTGTGAAGTAATATGGGATCTGGAATAATAAGAGCAGCAATAAAGTTTTTCAAGGTTGTGTTTTCAGAAATTTCTGCATTAAACTGATATTCCAAATTGAGATATCGTCGAATCCTTAGCTACAAAAATAGTTTTCGCAATCCTTCATTTGCTCAAAAAATAAAAAATAAAAAATGATGGTACAACATGAAAATTTGCTCAAAAAGGAAAATTATGTCTGTGTTTCTGTGTGGTTGGAATGTACTTGGTCTGTAGCACTTTTGACAATCATGGAAGAAGAAACCATAATATTCAAAAATTAAGCTTCCACATTTCCCATTGATAAAATAAAGTCTGATTTGGAATTCTTCCCCCACAGAACGTGCATGTTGTATGGTTATGTTATTCTGTTGTTCTTGCCATTTGAGCCAAGCCAAAGCCTTTCGACTTTGCACGTTTGCCCCTATGTAAACCTGAGCATGAAGTATGGCCGGTGTGTTAGGTTTCAGAAAGTTTTGGAGAAATACTCTGAAACATACTCCTGCAATTGTAATGTCATGGATAAAGGGATCAATCTGGGTGAGCTGTATGAAGAGAGTGGGAAGAGTATTGCAACCGTCATGCAAAACATGCATGTCATCTAGATATTTTTTTCTATGTTCTTGCAAAGTCCTCCCATGACTTTTTGTTTAGCTAGTTTTACACAGTGGTTTGCTTTCTTACATTTGTCTCTGTATTCTCTAAGGGCAAAAGCTGACTTATTTACCAGAAACTTTTGATATGATTTCTTCTTTTCATTCACTCTCTCTTTAGCGTCCTGTGCCCACCGTGGAGACCTGATTTTTCTATCCTTGCAGACAACCTCACAACATACCTCTCTTGCTGAATCAATCAGGGCGTTCTTCATGGCTTGCCACTGAATTTCCAAGGTTCCTGTTCTCAAACTCTTTCATTCTTTCTTCAATAATCTTTGTGTATGTTAGTCTACAGTTCACATATGAGAGCTGCTCAACTTTTCTTCACTTTAAAACTTTCCTTCGTGTTTTTCTTTCAATATGAACTTCAATTTTATCCTGCTCAAGACTAAATAGTGATCGCTCCAAATTTCAAATCCTCTGTACAATCTGATGTCCTGCACCAGGGAGAAAACATCACTATCAACAATAACATAGTCAATGAGACTTTTCTTATTCCTTGCCTCTTCTGTCCATGCGAATTTGTGCATATTTTTATGTTGGAACATGGTGTTAGTAATAACCAGTCCATGTCCTGAGCAGAAATCCAACAGGTATTTGCCATTATTATAAGCTTGGCTCTTTTCTCCAAATTTTCACAAAATATTTTTCTATGTCTGACAATCATTTCCTACTCTGCTATTCTGATCCCCAACAAGGACCAACGTTTCCTTTTTCATTGTGTCAGTTGCTTTTTGAAAAGCATCAAAAAATTCCTCCACTTCTACCTTAGTAGAACTTTCTGTGGGGCCATAGGCACAAATAATTCTCATTGTCCAGTTCCCCATTCTCATATTTGCCCACATCACTCTACTTGAAACTGCCTGCCATTCAAGAAGATTAGCCTCGTATTTTGTGTTGAATACTATTGCTACTCCTTTTCCTTGATTGTCATTGTCTGATTATAATAATTTGTATTTATTGCTCAGCAAGATCTCACCAGTTTTGGTCTTTTTTGTTTCAGTCACCCCTATTATGTCAATATGGTACTTATCTAATTCCTCAGCTGGCTCCATTTCTTTGCCATTCAGCTTTCTTACGTTGATAGTACCGATCTTTAACTCTCGTGATGTTGAGTTGGGGTTTGTTTTCAGATTTGTTCCAGTAGCTGACTTTTTGCTGTTCACCCTAGTTCCCTGGCAAAGACAATGAGGGCCTTGTTTAACTGGGTGATGCCCCAGCTGGCATGAAATATCGTTCAGTATCCAGGTAGATACCCAACAGGGTGCACCACGAGTAGGTGAGGATTGGGTATAAGGTCAGAAGCCCTGGTTGGTTCTCCGCATTGCTTTAAAGTCTATGTGGAGGTCTCCTCTCAGTTATACAGCTTTGACCCTTAAGCACCCTGTAGATAAATAATGTATATTAATATAAATGCATTCCATTATTATTATTACTACTGAACTGTAAGTTGTACTACTGCATGCATAGTGAATTGTATGCACAATAATGCCAATCCAATACATAAGGTGGATAACTATTTAATTAGTTTTAAAAAATGTATAATTATTTTCTAAAATACTTATTTAATTATTATTTTATTGAGAATTTATTTGTTATTAATTTATTATTAATTTAATTATTTAATACTTATTTATTTTAATAATTATTTACTAAAATAAATAATTCTGGATCTAATATCCGCTTTCCTTATATAATGCATAATTATATTTATAAAGAAATAAGTACAGTCATCCTCCACTTATGAAATACACGACTTACGTAAATTGGCAGTTTATATTAAATCACTAAAATTACAACTAGCGTGTATAAACATGTTTGCCGCTTTTGCGTCTTTGACCTCGATTGTAGTATGCAACGACCTAATGTTAACTAGACTCTGCTTCTAACGTACAGTAACAGGCAGTGACAGGTTACAGGTAAACGTCCAGAGTAGAAATAAGTGTGTGTGTGTGTATGTGTGTGTGTGTGTGTGTGTGTGTGTGTGTGTATATGCGCGCGCGAATTTCTGAATCATAGATTTCGTAGCTTCCCGACACAGCAAACAAATCAATAAATTATAACCAACTGGTATCATCCTCAGATAAGCTTCGAGGATTAAAGAGGAGAAATTAGTTCTCATCCAAGATGTATCATATGCAACCAAATGCATGTAATGTACGTATCACATGTAAACCAATATATCTAATGCAAGTATCATATGTAATCAAATGTTGTAATGTATGTAATAACCGTAACAAATGCATGGCTCCCACAAGGGTAAGGCTGAGAGTGCTGTAGCCTGGGGACCCGGAATTGTCGGGTCGGCCAGTTTAGTGAGACTAACAAAAGACAAAAAAAACTTTATAATATAAGAACGAGTGTGTGTTGAGAGGGACTACTAAATTTTGCAATCGTTTCCAACCCATTATCCATTTTTTTCAGACTTATGGTTACTCTTCTGAACTTCCCATTTGAAAGGATTTATTTTAGTTTTCGTTTTTCGTTCGACCGTCTCGCTTTCTATGCACTCCGTCGTTTCAATGCCGATGCTGCCCCAATGTTACCAGCACACTGCCTTACTGGTGCGTATGCTACGGATGCTGAGAGAATTTTATTTCATTCATAAAAGAGAAAGCTTTATTTGATAGTTTTAGTTGGCTAAGTTGATCTCAAGAAACTGAACATTTTCTTCAAAATTCTTTATTTGGTTAGAATTTGTCTTATTTGAATGAAAAGTTTGCTAGTTATTAAGTAAAAGAAAATATAAACCTTTTTTAGTTATGAATTTTTTATATGAAACAAACTTAATTATTATTTCTTTTTAGATTGTACAAATTTGAGATGTTAAAAATATTTAAATAAATTGCTCTCAAGCAAGCAAAGACGTTCTAGTTAAAATAAATAAAATCCCAATGTCTGATTGAACGTACAAACATTAGTCCTGATCTCAGAAGAGGAAACTTAAATCCGAAACAGAGAGAGAGAGAGAGAGAGAGAGAGAGAGAATCGAAAGCATCGCAAGGTCGTCAATTCATAACCAAACTTTTGAAATCTAAACACAAAATAACATAGTTCCCCAGTACTGATCATAGTGAAGGTGGTGATAATGTTTGTGACATTGAAACCAAACAGAATATCAATGTGAAATCGAAACTCAAAATCAGTCGAAAATCAAGCGACTGTTACATGTGAACCTCTTGCAACGGAAGAAAAGAATGCAAATGAAAAACCTGCAGGAGGAGTGACTATGGAAGAATATGATACAGTTGATGCTTCAGTTGCGGCCCTGTTGAAAAATCTGATGATGTCCCTTCAATTTGGCTTAGAGTAATCTCAAACAGCATGCAGAAAGAAACAGAACAAAGTATCAGCTTTCAAGAATTCCAAAATATTTATATGGAATTGCCAAGTGGCATGAAATTTCAAAATTTTTTGCTCTATAAGAAAACGAAAGAACAACAGTACATTGTCCAAGAGAATGGTTAACATTGTGTCTATCGAAAGAAAATCTTTATTTTCTACCATGTAGTATTTTTTGCGACTCTAATAACAAAATCTTAAGCAGTTTAGCCCAAGAAAGGTTTTCGCCTAGAAATAAGCATTGGAAAAAGTTGTATGGTATATTGCCTCTTCACGAAAATATAGCCGAACACAGAAAACAATATCTGGCTTGGAAGTCCCTTTTGCAGTCATTGAAAGGACCTGAAATCGATAAAGACTTGCAACTACAAATTCAATATGAAAAACATAAGTGGAGAGTACTTCTGCGATGGACCTCAGATGTAACATTATTTTTATCATCCAGAGGTTTAGCATTTCAAGGAAAGAACAGCAAGATTGGAGATGTTCATAAAGGGAATTTTTTAGGTATAGCCAAGAACGACTTAATCCCCAACAATTTGTTGCATCGAAAATGATTTGGCTGTTTTTTTGTTATCATTTAAACTAATTGATCCTAAACGCTGTATAGCAATGTGTTGTCCTTAACATGAGCGACAGTTTCTGACAGGGGACCTGCCAAAAATCCTGGCCTGGGGGACCGCTTTAGGATGTGGGAAGTCTGAACAAATGCATGCAATGTAATAAAAAAGAGTTTACATTGTATGTTTGTGAGAATTAGGAAATATAATAGTTTGATTGCATATGAGTAAATACTGTTGTATAATCACACGTTCTCAAACTTGAAAAAAAAAAAGAAAAAGTAAACTACAACATGTAATATTATACAACTTTTGTAACTCTGAACAATATAATTGTAAATTATTATTATGATTGTTATATATATATATATATATATATATATATATATATATATATAATATGTTATCATCATTACTATTTAAATCTAATTATATGTAACACAAAGTGTTGAACCTTGTAAAATAATATACTGAATAGATGATCATTGTACATATGTAACTATTTGAGAGAACAATAAAAAAAATTATTATTATTACTATTATTATAACGGTGTCTTCATGGAGTCAACAGACACATCACGGCAGACCCCACATTGACACACTAACCATTATTTACACAATACCTATCATATATTTCCTTAAATTCATTCACAGAGGAAGCATTCACAACCACCTCTTTAAATTTTAATTATTATTAGGAAAAGTGAAATGAATGCACATAGTGTTATCTATTGCATATTAATGAAAAAGGAATTGTTAGTGTGAATTTTGAATAAAAATGAATTGTACAATGTTAATATCAAAATGCAAAAATAGATGTTTAACTCTTTTAAGAGAAAGGAAGCGAAAAATCCAATTAATCCGATAAATAATGAATTATGTTTGCGTTCCTGTTGCACACCCCTATTCACTATCATTCGCCTTGATACCACTCACCATATATTTTATTTTAGAATTATTCAGAATAACGCGAAACACGACACCCATCATGACTTTCTCTAAGAATTCCCGCACTTTAACAGGAAAGAAATACCCAAAATGTATTGGAAAATTAGTACAACCATCTATAGAAGAAAAAAATTATTTATTGAACTTTAAGATCATACTTTTGACAAATCAAAATATTCGGATGAATTATGAATAAAATATGAACTTGATTAGATTATGAATATACAAGAAAATACGGATAAACTATGGGAAAAAAGTGTGTATGAGTTACATTAGTATATATAATTAATTATTCAGAAAACCGATTCACAACAGCCATCACGACGTACTCTAAGAATTCCCACCATTTAACATTAAAGAAATAACCCAAAAATGTATTGGAAAATTATACAATCATTTATAGAAAAAAAAGAGTATTTGAGTTACTTTAGTATATATAATTAAATTATTCACGTGATGTTCCGGACAGACAATGGCCCCAGTGAAATTCCATACTCAATAACAACAACAAACATTGGCGTCACGATTCCTTATCTTTTCTTGATCTTGTTTAAAATGCCCACCAATCACGACACGATTCTTTATCTCTAATATATCTCCCCTTTTCCATTCAAAACAATAACGTCAATTATTTACAACTAACAATGACGTCACTGATATTCATCTGACAACAACAAACATTCACGTCACGATTCCTTATCTTATCTTGATCTTGATCTTGTTTAAAGTGTCCACCAATCACGACACGAATCCTTATCTCTACCATCACCCATAATGCCATACGCTAACCAAAACACAAGCACTGAAGCCATTGATACATATATCCCCAGGGAAATTCCGAATATTCCATTCTCTATAACAACAAACATTCACGTCAGGATTCCTTATCTTATCTTGATCTTCCTCTGGTCAGAAGTGTCCACTAATCACAACACGAATCCTTATCTCTACCATCACCCATAATGCCATACGCGAACCAAAACACAACAACACACATATGCCCACAGGGAAATTCTAAACATCCCATACCCATGACGTCACATGCAAAGAGGTCATCAACCAATCACATCACGATTCCTTATCTTATCTTGATCTTGATCTGGTCACTACTGCCCCTACTACTACTATGAATGATTTTGCTTTCCTGTCTTTTTTTTTAGTATGTTTTGTCTCATCTACCTGCCAGGCAAAACAAGTCGAGCACCATTCTTATTTGTCAATTCAGTTTCATCTTTGTAACTTCCCTGTTCATCGATTCTCCGTAAATTTTAATGTTTTAATCTGCCATACAGCGTGATTTCTTATCATTGTCTTTATTAAAATTCTTTTCATTAGTATGTCTGTCTTGTCCTATCAATCTTTTATATCAACCTGAATTCCAAGTTTTCATCTGTTTCCTTATGAAACATTTCCTTGAACATTCCTTATCTACTCATTCTATCAGCCTACCTAACCTCAGGTTATCCAGTTTCCTGTTAATGATTAAAGCACAGGCTTAAATCAAAGATGGGACAAAGTAAAGATTTCCCACTGCATAGAAACAACATGCATATCCCTTGTTTCACCAGTCACCGATATCATCAAGGAAATAAGGGGATAAAATTCAGGGAAGTAATCTCGTCAGCTTTAGGCGAATTTCTCTGAAATATTCATTTATCTTCAAAGCAATAAATCCACACCAGAGGTATATATCAGCACTGTAGTCTTCATCCAGAAATATCATTACAAATTTTATGGAAGTCACGTGATCACCAAGCGCAATTTGCTGGCCTTTTTGTGCATATTTCAGCATTTTCTTTGCGCTAATAATTATCAGAATGATAGATTACAACGTGAATAAAAATATTTCTGTTCTAACTGGAAACTTACCAGGTCAGTCTTATGAAGACTGAAGATGGAAAAAAAACCGAGAATAACAGTGAACTTGTCAACGTTTCTAACTGTTTTCTCGTGACAAGAAATCTGCAGCTGAATTTTTTTTTTTAAATCTCATTGATGTAAAGCATTAGCTTGATTGGCTAACTGGAACCCGAGTTTGTGCATTATGTTAGATGATGATGAATATATAAAGTTTTCGACCAAAAAACAATGTGATATTAAATAACTCATAATTGTTTCGCCACATATGGTAGTAACTTCTTTTTCGTAGGTTAGAAAGAAGAAAAAAATAATAACATTCACTTTTTATTACCCGAAAATATAGTGTTGCTGAGTTTCATAAATTTCTTTCGCCCTTCATCTATTTTCTATTATAAAATTAAACTCACATTAGAACTTCAGTATGAAAAACAAAATTACCTTTTCCTGATGTTTTGATTACGAAAAAAAAAAAACAGAGGGAGGCCTCTCTCTTAGCGTATACCATAAGCCTAGTCACTCAACCACATCTTTATCTATCTTCCTCCTCATTGTACCATTTTCATTACAAAAATTAGGTATTATGCATACACTCAAGAAAAGAACGATCTCTATTAAAAGAGATGAAGGAAAAATGAAAGAAGAATTACAATATCTACTTCAACTACAGGTAAGCGATGAATATTGTATGGAAATGGCATAAAGATATTAATCTGCACTCCTGCTGCACAGCAAATTCCTGCCTTCGCTGTAGAACCTCAGCTTCCGTCCATGATTAAGAGTGACTGTCAAACCCATTGGGACTAGATGAGCTTTAATATCTAATGACCAAAACCTTTATACAAACAGCCTGTAGTTTATAATATTCGATGTCCATGTGGCCTTTCTTATATAGCGGAAATTTCAGGAAGTTTGGAAAAAAGACAAAAAAGGAGAACATATTGGAGAAGTTAATTGGAACAGAAAAGACTGCTCAGGCTTAACTTTCTCCATCTACCACAGTCACCACAATATTTATTGTGACAAGAACGCCATGCCGTACGTACAGTAGGGGAACAAATGCTCATAACTTCACAGAAAGTATGATTGTTATCCAATCATGGTTATCCACTTATTAGATTTTTCCTCACGTCAGACTTTAACTTTTCTGCCAACCATCATGCATACCTACTGAGCAATGACTTACCCGTTCCAAATTCCACGGTCCACGTGGTTTCTGCTTTTTGCTTTCGTGTAACGGTTCATAAATGTTCTGTTTTTAGTTATGTAATGATTCACGTTTGCCCCTTTACTGTATTATGTTTTGTTCTTCCTAACCTAGAAGCAGCCACTAACATATGGAGCGAATTAGACGTATAATCATCTGTAATATTATGTCTAATAAAATCCAATGTCAACTTATTTAAAATCTTATATATTAGATTCTTTGTGGCAGCCTTCCTAAATTGAAGTTTGCTGGTGAATGTCTAATGGTATGCAACTGTTTCTTGATAGAGCAGTATTTCCTACATTGTCATATTTGTTTTCATTAATTTCTTCCTCCTGGTTCTTTCCTTTTTTTAAATTCTTTTCAGTTAATATTTCACTAACATACAAATTTTGGATTTTGTTTATGGGAGAAAGTCCTGAGTCACTGTAATCCAGTCTTTCTTATTTTGAAATTCTATCACATTCCTAGAAACACAGAGAGAGAGAGAGAGAGAGAGAAGAATATATATATATGTATATATATCCATCACTGAAATTTCTATATCGGATTGTTACCTTTACTAACTTTTTTAAATGTTCTTTCCTTTGAACGATCAATCCGATTGCTAATTGTACATTCTGAAATGGAAACTACTATTTCTTGACCAGAAGTTTTTTCTATTTCTTTTAACCAAATTGCAGGCTGTGCAATTTGTATTCTCTCAATCTGTTTCATATTCCACATTTCAGCGACCAGAAACCAACGTATTCAATAGTTCCTGAACCCTCTATCATCATCTTATCCTCCTTGAATTTGGTTCAGTTTGGTTCTCCTCCTATCCAGTGGTGAATTAGAGAAGAACGAGCGGAATATGATTATGAAAAGGTATTATATGTATTAATGTGAATGAGGTTTTACACAGTATAGCGGGAAAAAGGCGGAATAACGAGTGGTCATTCCAGTAAGCTGTATATGAATCACTTCAACAACAAAAATAACAACAATAGAAAAGGTTTGCAAGCAGGAATGCTAGACTTCCTTAAAAGGTTAAACTGCAGCGATAAGACAAGATAGAAATTATATTAAAAGAATGTAAATTAAATTTGTTAAACAAATATTTGGAATAACGAATATGCAGGATTTTGAAATGTCGGTAAATTCTCAGAAAAATCTGCAGAAGTAATAATACTTTTAATAAGCTGATTCTCTTGACAATATTCTCTCAACGTTTATGTTTATTTCTCTTGTATGTAAATTAATGTTTAGATGTTATTTAACATACATTAATTTATTAAAATATCGCACGTGGAAAACGGCACATTTGGCAGATCTCTTCACCTGGGTTCGGATAAGATCAAGTAGCTGTTTGAAAGTGCACAGATGCTATTGGAATTACGGAATATAGATTCCAGGTATGCGGACTGCAGACACTGTTAAATAGGAGAAATCGGGATGATACAGAGTTCTATAAAATATTATCAAATGAGAAATATTTCGATATATATGGAAGGCGAGGAGCGGATGAAATGCTTTACCTTCCTTAAGTAACATATTACGTTACTTTTTGCCTTTCTCTAACATCCTAAGTTTACGCTTATAACTTCCACGAATCCCTCTTCTTTCTTTTACTTCTCAAGACAATTTGAAAAATCTCCTCTGTATCTATCCCGTACGTTTCCTTTACGCACAAACACTCATTAACGGACATAGTGCTCTCGTGTCGGCCTTAGTTGTTTCAGTTATAATTTCAAAATAATAACCTTTCAATATCACGTACGTTTCCCTCATATTCCCTGTTTTAGATTTGCCAAATGTGTCTTCATATTCAATGGAGCTTCCATTTTAGTTCAGATTGTATTGACAATGCCCTTTGACAGGAATGATCTAGGTTCGATTTCCATTAATGATTCTAAGAAACTTTGTAAGGGATTTTCAACTGGTGAGTTAGCACTTCTCATATAGTTACGACAGAGTCTGCACTCGGAAAGTCTGTTTTCTTTTTCCATCTACAATAATGAGAGCAACCGCCAGATGAACATGTTCCTTTGACAGACATAGTTACCGGTAATTAAATAGCCTCCATGTCATTCGCTACTTCGGCTGTTATACATCAAACAAACGGTTCACCAATTTTCTCTCATTTTCGATAATCCTTTCTGTACTAGACACTTTAATGCTAGTCTGTAATCTACACTTGTTTTCATTATATTTTATCCACCTTTTCTCTGTTTTTCTTATAGATTATCTATTTCGTAAGGATTTCCTGCTAATATGCATATCTTCTAATTTATTTCAGTTTGTTCATTTTATTTATTTGTGTGGGGTTCCCCCGTTGCTGTTCCGCCTCTTAGCGGTGGTTGAGCCCTCCTGGTGAGGAATTAACTTTATTCATGTAACTACTATACAATGTATATGAGTGCATCATTATATTACAATGATCACAATGTTTTATTATTGCATTTATTATGGATTATATAATTATAACAATATTGCCGAAGAAAATTATAATAATACGAAAAGAAAAAAAGCATGAAGTACGTTGCAGTGTATATATGTTGCAACGGGAAGTGGCTCATCAACTAAGGCATCAATGAAATGTGCGTGTATATGTGTGTGTTTTGAGGCAGAAAATTTTCAATACACTTTTCATTTTTATAACATATAAGTATAATAAATTCCACTTTACCAAAATGAAATTAAATTATTTTTCTCATAAAGTTTAAATCCAATAATTTTAATCCATTATGGGTCGCCGGATTGTCATGAATTTCACTTTCTTGATGAAGAAATCTTAAAACACTATGCAACAAATCTTAGAGTTAGAGAAGAAACTTTATGTGACTGGGAGAAGTATAAAATTCTTCAGAAAAAAAAATCCATAAAGCCTTCTTGCTGTCTTCAAGATAAAGGAGAAAGTGTTCGATATTAGAAAGAAAGACGAAGTTTCTCTCTCTCTCTCTCTCTCTCTCTCTCTTGCTTTGAAGCATATACCTACATACGCACGCACTCATGCACGCCAAATCATCGTTATGTTGTACTAATGACTAAGTGTCTGCGCGGTTAGCCTAGTGGCTTTGAGCTTCGCAACTATATACCTGAGGTAAGGAGTGTCCTGGTTTCGATTCCTGTCGCCGACGTGAGGAGCTTAAGGATTTTCCTCAGCCATAGCCAAGTTAGCCGGTCTTGGGCATGGACAGCAGGGTTTTTCCGCCCAGTTTATCTGGGGTTTTTCATCCCAGAAGCAGGCAAACCGGCTTAGTGAACACACACGGATTTACAGCTATAAATACTTAACCCCCCATGAGGGGGCACAACTCGCCCCAATAGGGACGGGGGAGATAAGGTAGAAAACTCCATATGAAAAATAAATGACTGAGTAGTAAGGATTGTTATCACTACTTATGATTTTTTTGTTTATTAATATTATTAACAATAGGTTTTAGTCATTGCTGTTTGAAAATAATAGTGTTTTTTCTGGTTAACTTGTTCTCTAGCTGGTTGCTTTATTGGACGGAAGACTGGAAATTTTACGCAACAAAACTGATTTCACAAAAATATTTTTGAAGTACGACTGAAGTATTTATATAAAAATATAAATAATGTTTCTTAAGGAGAAAAAATAAAATAAAATAAAAAGCAATATATTTCTATTATTTTATAAACTTACGTTCCGAATGATAGTTTTTATATGTTTCGTGGGTCAGAAAGGGATCAAACATTCTGAAACCTAAATCATGATAGTAGTGAAGAAATTCTGTACAAATCTACCAAGAAATACCTGCTTTAGCCACACGAACAAATGTTTTCCAGATGACATAAACACAGTGATTAATAAAGAAATAATAACAAGAAGAAGAACCTAAAATTGTATTACTTATTCCTTCATGGCGACCATACGTTCTCTGTATCCTTATGAACTCCGGATCTGCATAAGGTTTCTTCCCTTGAACAGGTGTCATATTTATCTGTTTAAGGAAATATATTTCTAAAATAAAGCATTAAACAAACTCAACATTTTTTATATGTACACTAGAATGTCTTCTTTCTTAATATCAAGAAGTTTGGAGATTAATATAGATTTCTTTTGAATGATCCTCACGAATTCATGCGCAAATATGAAAATATCCGGTAAAGAAACCAAGAATCCCAATGGCCGTTAAAATCCAATAATCATTTATAGCAACGAGAAAAGGCGACCAAATTCAAACTCACATGAATTTAGGACAGCTAGAAAGCATATTTGCCACATATAACATCCAAACTGAATAATTTCACTGCAGGAACGATATCGATCCACTCGTCCTTAATTTGTAAGTTCATCTGTTTAAAGAAGATGGACGATTGTTCATTCATAATTGAAAAGAATCCTTCTAATACTCTGGAATAAAATACTGTCGTCAAATGTTTCATTTCCCCCCTCCATTTATCTCCATTGCTGTATAGAAAACGAGTCGAATTATCACCTAACGTTTCACAAAACACGTGATCATGAACAAGAAATATATCAAATAATCTGCTGAAAGTCACAGAAACACCTCTGATATCAGAAAATGAATGTAACTACACAACCTACAATCACTCAAAGGAGTATAAATCAGCAAATGTCTTGTCATATGTCATTTATTAGTAAACGAATTTATCATTGTCTTTTCCGATATAAATATTTATTAACAACATTAAAATGTATTTTAATTCCCTTTTATTGAAAAAGCAAAAGAATTTTACCTCGGCACCAGTCCATCGGTTAACCAAGATTTTGCCAGATTATACTCGAATGTCTTGCGAATATGGGTTTTGCTGTTCAGCAGAACCTGCAATACAATGGATGAAATCTTAAAATCCTCATGGATGTATGCACATCTCGTTATATCTAATACTGAGCCTCATATTATACGTTCTTTGACTTAAATGTTGAACCGTAAACACTCTCTAAATTCTATCCATAACTGGATACGATGTCTAGTTAGAGAACCTAGAGATGTACAAAAAAATCCTCGTTTTTTGTTCGTTCTCCGCCCCCTTTCACCCTTTAATGACGGTAGACACAGACGACCTCAGCCACCACAACTTAGCGACAATCACTTATACTTTGATGATAACGTCTAGCAAGATGATGTAATCTACTGTAGTGGGTAAACTTTGTATCGAACCGTTTCCTGTGATTTAAAAACTATATTCATGCAAAAACTAAAAGTTGTAAAGAACTTTCGTTCAGACGAGGAATATAATAAACTATGAAAGTATCGGCGAATACTAGCGTAAGCCAATGCACGTAGTCCAACACTAGGGAAACTCGTTGCAAAGGTGGGGAAAGTTTTGATCACAATTCTTAGTATTTCCAATAATGTAAAACCCATCTCCTAGGAGATGTATGATGTTATACATTATGGCGGAAGGTCACTACCCAGACCGGTTTTGACCTCTATTGAGGTCTCGTCAGTGAGTAGGCAGACCAAATTAATGGCTCTTTATATATTCGCTCTTTCTATTGGCCATATCTATGACCAAATCTATTGGCTCTTTTTATTTAGGTAATTTAAAGCCTTAGCTGTTTTAGCCACAATTCCGGTCATCCATTGAGGAAAGACGTAGGACTTAGGAAATTATTGTGCAGTACTTGCAATGCCTGTAATGCTTGCAATGCAGGCAGGGGGATAATTATTTAGCTTTCAACAATTAGGTAATGATATATGAAAATGACACTGCAAATTAAATATCAGAAAAGCATAATATGTTGGAGAATAAATAAAGCAGTTCAAATCGTGTATTGTCTTAAAAATATTGAAATTCTTTGCCAACTGGCTTTATTATTTTGCACACTTACCTTTGCTATTTTCCATTTATGTATAAGTAAGTATGGAAGCCAAAAGAGTCATATCACTATCATTTATTCTTTATTAAACACTGGGACAGGGGTGCGAAGAATCTCCGTTCTCAAAATGGTGTCCACTTTTAAAATTCCAACTAGGAAAGTCAGAACTCTGTATGAAGCTGGAAAATTAAGAAATTCCACAAGAAAAATGAAGAGGCTTGGCATCCGGATTTTGGGAATTTCCGAGACAAGATGGCCAGGATCTGGAAAGTGTCAACAAGATAATACAACAATGTATTACTCTGGGAATGATGAGAACAAACATCGACATGGTGTAGCTGTAATAGTAGATGAAGAAATCAATAAATCAGTATGAAATTGGATTCCATTTTCTGAACGGATAATGCTGTTACAACTTAAGGGAAACTCCGTTAACAGAAATATCATCCAAGCTTATGCACGCACAGCTGATAAAAGTGAAGAAGATGTTGAAGAGTTTTATGAACACCTAAATAGATTAAAAACCTAACAAAGAAACATGATATAAACATAGTGATGGGTGACTTCAATGCAAAAGTAGGAAGAAGGAGTGATGGAGAAATTGTTGGCGAACATGGCTTAGGCACCAGAAATGACAGAGGAGATCGCCTAGTCCAGTTCTGTCAGGAAGAAGATCTAACAATAGCAAATACCTGGTTTAAACATCCACCCAGAAGACTGTAGACTTGGAAATCGCCTGAAGATAACCAACATAACATTGTCCTAAATCAAATTGATTATATACTGATAAATAAAAGATTCCACAGTAGTATAAAGAGTGCAAAGACTTATCCTGGAGCAGATATCTCATTAGACCACAATCCCATAGTTGCAGAAGTACGTCTTAGATTAAAATCAGCTAAAAAATCACAAAAGAAGAAAACGAAAATTGATGTAGAAAAACTGAAAGACCAGAACATAAATAAAAGTGCCATGACACAACTTAACCTGCGATTACAACAGATTAACATGAAAAAAATAAAAGTGTGGAATCTCTTTGGAATAGCTTAAAGAATGCCATCGTAACAACAAGTATTGAAGAAGTAGGTTATATGAATAATATAAAACAAGAGGAATGGATGACAGATGAGATTCTTTCTCTTATTGATACAAGAAGAATGTACAAAACAAAGACCTAGTCAGGTATACAGAAACACATAACATCATGAAGAAAAAATAAAAGAAGCCAAGGAAAATTGGATGAAAAATTTATGTACTGAAATTGAACTGCTTCTATACAAACATGATAATTTCAATCTGTATAAGAAAATCAACGAAATTTCTGGAAAACTGAGGAAAAAACAAATAGTGTCTCTAAGAGACGAAAATGGAAAAATAGTTCTAGAAGAAGAGAATAAAGCACAGATTTGGATAAAATACGTAACAGAACTTTTCAATGATACTAGACAGAAGCCTATAAATATAAAAGATAACATTCAAGGACCAGCAATCATGAAATGCGAAATAGAGAATGCTATACGAACAAGTAAAACAGGAAAAGCCAGTGGACCAGATCGTGTGCTAACAGAATTTTTAAAATTAATAGAACCAGATAACATCAAACTTCTTGAAAAACTATTTAATGTAATATATGAAAGTGATGAATTTCCATCAGATTGGCTCAAATCGACATTCATCACCATCCCAAAGAAACCGAAAGCGAATTCCTGTGGTGACTCCGACTTATTAGTTTAATGAGACAAACATTAAAAATATTTTTGAAAGTAATTCAGAATCGCATTTATAGAAAAGTGAAGAAACTCTAAGTGAAACACAATTCGGCTTTCGGAATGGTTTTGGTACTAGAGAGGCCCTTTTCTGTACCCAAATATTGATAAAAAATGCATAGAAAAACAGAAATCTGTATTTATGTGTTTCATAGATTTTGAAAAAGTATTCGACAACGTCAGACACACTAACTTAATAGAAGTCCTTCAGCCAACAAGGCTAGATGAACAAGACATAAGACTAATAAAAATCTGTATTGGAATCAGTCAGCTACCGTTCAATTAGACAACATTACCACCAGTGCTATTAACATCAAAAGAGGACTGAGACAAGGATGTGTGCTCTCACCACTCCTGTTCAACATATATGCAGAGGTAATCTTTAAAAAATCAATGGAAGAATGTCCAGAGGGAATCACAATAAATGGAAAGATTGTTAACAACCTACGATATGCAGATGACACCATGCTAATTGTAGATAACATTATGGATCTCCAAAAACTCGTTGACAGAGTAAACATAGAAAGCCAAAGAATGGGAATAAATATAAACATCAACAAGACAAAATACATGCTCATCAGCAAACATCCAGCCTCATCAATGAAACCGACACTCAACGGGAAAAATATTGATCAAGTGTAAAGATATAAATATCTTAGTTTTTGGCTTAATGAACGGTGGGATCCAGAAATAGATATAAAAACAAGGATTGAAGTTGCACGGCAGTCCTTCATGAAAATGAGAACACTATTCTGCAATAAAGACCTAAACATGGAAGTCAGATGCCGAATACTGAAATGTTACGTGTGGTCTATTCTGCTCTATGGAGTTGAAACATGGAAATTGAAGGCGACAACCATCAAGAAAATCGAAGACTTTAAGATGTGGCTATACAGAAGAATGCTAAAGTACGTATGTACGCACTTTATGTACGTAACTCGCTTGATTTATGAAGAGATAAAAAGAACTATACGAAGTGCAACTCTGTATATAAGGAGAGTGCCGCCTTAGCGGCAAGTTGGTATGCTTGTGTGCGTACGTTTTCAACCGAAGTAAAATTGACAGGGAGTGCACAAGCACTCGCGTGACTTTTTTCGCGAAGAGTAGTTAACATTAGTTAACATTAGTTAACAACGTCTGCGCATTACCTGAACAGGCAAAGCATTCCACTCAGTGGAATGCTTTGCCTGTTGAGGTAATACGCAGACGTTGAATCAATTTTAGGTGGGGTATTCCGATTACTAACAATTCTACACTCAAAGAAACGGCGGAAAGCTGGGAGGGGGGGGAAGACATCGCTTTAATTTTAAGCAAAAACAACATTCCCGTTATTACTACAAATAATTTTGTAGTTAATTCTTATAACATACATTGTAGTAACGTACATTTTGTAATAAAAATATGTAATGAAATCAAAGTAATTGAGAATTGATTAGGGCTTTGAAGTCAAATGTTACATCAAACTTTAAGGGTTCTGAAGGATGAGAAGACTTTCAACAACGGAGAGATGTCTTACGGATGTCTTCCCCTTCACAGTCCAACAAATTGGTTTCCTGTAAGTTTATATGCAAATACTTAATTAATGATAAAAGAATTCAAATACTTAATTAATAATAAAGAACATTATGGCAATGATTATAATAATAATAGTTGTGTGTCTAAGGAAGTTAATTTTTTTCATTTGTAAAAAATGAAGGACAACTGAAAAAACTGTTTATGGGAAAACAGTTTAAATTAATAATAATAAAAAAAACGTCTTATACACAAACTACAGTAAGGCTCTTTGTTGTGTAGACAACTTTTATTCCTGAAGTATTTTTGAACTTTTATTTGTATATTCCCAGATATATGAAATACACCCTGTTCAAATAAATACTGTATTATGCTTCCCAAGTAGGTCAATCCTTCTATTACTTCCAATTTTTTCTTCTTTAACTAAACTTTTTATAGGATTATTGACTTAAGTCATCCTTTATGATTTAAATCATCGTTTATGATTTGGGAATGATGATCTTGAATCCATAATCACTTAGTGTGTTAGAAACTCTGTCTGTTAATTCTTGTAACTCATGTTATTTTCCTACTATTAGGTCTATGTCATCGGCGAATCTGAGATTATTATTTTTTTCCAGTATTTTTTACTAGATATTGAAATAACAGTAACTGTTATTTCAATATCATTGTTTTCCATGACTGTTTATTATCTATTCCAAATATAGGTTAAATGCATCGGCGAAAGTATTCAGACTTGACGCACGCCTCTTTGTATATTGAAAGACTTGCTGTAGTTGTCATTGATTTCTGTTAACCTTTTCTCAGAAAGGTTAACTGAAATCAACTTTTTAAAACGTTTCAATTGGGCATTCTATTTTATCATCTAGTCCATATTGGTTGAGTATCCACAATGTCTCATGACATACTGAATCAAAGACCTTCTGTATATAAATTTGTGATAGAGTATTTTATTATGTTCAATACATTTTACAATGAGGTGTATTTTAAAAAAAATCGGTCCATTATTTTGGAAAATTTCGCTTGGATGACTGATTTAACAGATAGTACTATCATTTCTACATTTTTACTATTTTCTTATATATATTTCCACTCCGGTTTATGCTGAATTTTAAGATTCTACTTTGAACACATAGTTGTAAAATTCCTTCTGTAATCCATAATTGGTTATCCTGAAAGATTTTCCTATTATGTTGTCAGCTGCTTTTAAAGATAGCCAGAAAATTGACCGAAAATAATTCATCGAAAATACGATAAATGCCTTTCATCGAAAACACGATAAACGCGTTTCATCGAAAACAGGATAAATCGTGTTTTCGATGAAAGGCAATTCGTTGAAAACCAACAATTAATCGGAAATCACAATTCATCGAATGAACCGTTCGATGAAATATGAATTGTAAGGTACGTGAAGTGAAGGGTGTATTTATCAAAATGAATTACAGTTTTTTTTTAACTTTTGATGCATTTGAAGCGTGGCATGATATGCCATTTATATTTGTTACATAGACGTGTGTAGCAATATTTTTGAAGGATATTCCTTCCAGTCAGTATTATACATTCGGCGTATTATAAACAATCTCGAAAGGATTATCTAAAACATCTCAATTATATTATTCCGCCTCCTACTCAACCGAATGGTTGGCGAATAGCAATGCCATTTTACTTGGAAAAAATTAGAGAAGAAGATGGTTTTCCAATATCTTACTTATCCTGCAAGATGTATGGCTGTAGATGGGAACCAGTTTGCAGAATAACACAACAGAGTTTTCGGGATTAAAATCCTGCCATCTACATACGTGACCTCATAACTTACCTTCAGTTGAAGAGGAGTGATAAAAATTCTTCCCATCATGTCTGGAATTCGAACTCAGGTCTCTATAACTATGGGGCTTTAGATAGAAAGACCTGAAGAAAACCTATAGTTATCGTGCGATGAATTACCATTATACAGAACGAACTACGGGGGCTCCTTGATTATTATTAATAATAGTAGTATTAGTATGTTAAGTGAACACACACACACACACACACTGGTTATGTGGGATGAATTTTACTAGCATTCGAACCATTTAAAAAAATTGTCGAACAGTTCCGGTTTTCAGTGCAACTATATTCGGTGCAACGAAGGGACAACGAGTCAAAATGCTGAAATTATGTATTGCAAAACAATTAAGATTTATAGTTATGATCTATTTTAAAAGTTGTCAGTTTTGATTACAATCCGATCATAGTTGTTGTGAACAAATTAGATGTTGAAAATGAGATATTTTTTTAATAGTTAAATCACCATGTACACAATGAAGTAGCTTGTTCGCTTACAGAATAATCTTGAGAGAAACAACAAAGTAATTATAAATTGTCAAAGATTACCTTTATAATGTTGTTGACATCCTGGGTTAGGTTAGGTAATCTAATCTAACACTTTAAAAATACTTTTCAAGAAAATGCATCTTTCGATGAATTATGAAGGAATTCTTCGAAAAATTGTCGTGAATTAGTTATTCGATCAACTGCATTTGTGACAAATTGTCGTGAGATGAGCTGTCGTTCGACGAATTGTTTATTCGAGAAATTATCTTTTCGATGAATTGCCATTCGTTAAATTGTTGTTCGATTAATTGTTTATTCGACGAATTACTTCTGGGATAAATTGTTATTCAACGAATTGCTATTCGATAAACTGTCTTTCTTTGAACAGTTTACGATGAATTCTCATGGAACGGCTTTCAAAATTGCTTTAGAAAATATATTTTATTCACTTGCAATACTTTTGAATTCTTTCAAAAAGGTGTTCAAGGAATTAATAATGTGGGATTAATATTATTGTCTGATATGAGGTGATTCTAACTTCCCAACACTATATCTTTTCTTTATTTTTGTTTACCTTTCATTTGCTTTAATTTTAGAGTCAACATACCATAAGTATGTTGTGCTAGCGGCTAATATCAGCTCCTCCGAAAGATGTAGTTTTAAGAAGGTTAACTGACATTTTATGTTCGTTAACTAACATTCTATGTTCGTAGAACACGTAAATGATTATGTACATGTTCACCGAACAAGTAAATAATCACTTAAATTGGGGAAAGGTCCATTAGACGAAGTCTATATCCACTTTCATGATGATTTATGAGGATATAATGTATTAGTAATTATTACATTATTCAGTCAATAAGTTTGTGTCCTTTCTCATCGGTTTCGCCAAACTCAAATGCATCACAATGGGGGAGATTAAAACTCGGACTTGTGATGAGTGGTAAAGTTGGTGAAAGTCTTGATCATTACGCAGAATGAATGCTCGCTTATAAGTATACTTTTAGAACACATTCAATATCATTTTACTGATGTAACTCTAGTGATGTAACTCTAGTGAAAAATTATTCTTTCACTTCGGGCACATTTTAAAAACAATTAATACCACACACAGCAGAAGCTTTGCTAATGAAGTCCTGAGCGTCGTTTGCTTCTGTCACGACTGCAGCGTCTCCTCGCCACCAGTCCACAGTTTAAAGAGAATTCGCAAGTCTTTGTGACAAAAATCCTTACAGGGAGAAAATTCCTTACATAACTGTACCAATTTCTGCCTTCCAGTGTCCTTGTACAATTAAAGTCTTTATTTGTAATTTGTTATATTAATGAGTTTATTTTTCTGTAGGTGCATAGATGTGTATTATTATGTTTTAGTTTTATTTAACACAGAAATTTTGTCCTAATTTGAAGGAAATTATTATTAGGAGAGACCTCCAGGGAGTGAGGGAGTCATCGAGAAAGGTCCTCCTATCACCGAAAAAAAGCTTTCATACCTGTACTTCCATTCATTCAAACAATCTGTACTCACTACATGCAATGACGGTCCATTCCAAGCATGCATCACTCCGTAAGATAAATATCTAGCTCTCATCCCTTTCTCGACGGCATTCATTCTCAACTTCCACGGATGTCTTCTCGTCCTATCCCCAACTTCAACATGGAATGAAATGTTCGGTGTCTACTGTTATTTTGTATGACTCTTTCAGAAGATTCAAAGATGTTTAAAGACGTTTTAAAGATTTCCAGAGTTTTAAAAATGCTATCCTTTTCTAAAAATGCTTTTTCTACTTTCTGTATTCTACAAATTCTCAAATTGCCTTCATAATTAGTATTCCACATCCTGTTATCATTTTTAAAACTCTTCTTTACACACACTCTCTCTCTCTCAGCGCTCTATCAGATTTCTCACAGAAACCAGACCTATGCGCAACAGTTATCAGTGCTATTAAAGGTTTGATTTCAAATACTCAAAAGTATTCTCAGAATAATAAAGAAATAATCTCAGTCACAACATCTCTAATGCGTGCTTGGAGAGACTATTTCCTTTTTCTCTTCTCGGAACTCTAAAGCATCTTGCAATAACCAACCAGATCATGGATGAATTCTTTCCCAACGTCCTTGAATTTAAAGGAAATTCCCTTGAAATTTCTTCAGTTTCATTTCAGCTTACGCACAGCTGTTGTGTGCATTAATAATAATAATAATTTCAGGCATCACAAATAAAACAATAAATGAGTTTTTTTTTCCCATTTTCAGTCTCTTTCACATATGTTTTCATTTATCAACTAATAGCGCAGAGTACGATTGTCGTTTCTTCTAGCCTTTGTCTCCTTTTTAACTCTATTTTTACATTATGTGGTTTGATACAAATAGCTCTATTCCTCAATAAATCACAAGGAAACTAAACGAATATTCCATTTTTTAATTCTAAACTCATCCACTAAATGGAAACATATCGTACATTTATTAACATGGATGACACTGAGTTAAATAAAACCAGAAGTTCTGACCTAATGACAAATATTGGACGTTTACTAAAATCACTTCAGTCCTGCATTAAGTATTGAGCGATGATGGTCTCCCCCAGCGGAACAAAAATCACTCCCCACTTAAAGTGATATTCGAATGCACCTGCTTCGTTGGGAATGCGGATATGATATCCACTTATCCAACAAATCAGGCCAGCAAATCGTTGTAAATAATATGGTAGAAGTTCTTGTATTAATGCTGAGTATACCCAACGATCATTACCATTATATTTCTGGGGTTTTGCGCTTATCGGATATCAGAATGATGGGAAAACGTTATGTCGTCACTGAATAGATTTTACATTAGATGAAACCACCAATCCAACAGACTTCTAGTTGAATCCTTCAAAAACTGCTGCTACTACGATTAAAACATGTCAAAGTATCGGGAAAATAAAACAATATTCCAAGAGTTAACAGTAAGAGATAACAGTAAGAAATTCTAAATTTAGAAAATCTAAATTTAAAATTTCAGATTTTCATTAAACTCAAAAATGTAAGGATATATTTTCACACCTCAACTAGATAATTCCAAAATGTCTCAGTGAAAGTGCACTTGAAGCCTAGAAAATCGTTAGAGTATTTCCTTAATTGCTTCTAACAATAGTCAAGATCAAAATTAGTCCGCGCGGTTAGCCTAGTGGCTTTGCGCTTCGCAATCTTATGACTTGGAAAAGGAGTATCCCAGGTTCGATTACCGTCAAAGGCCTGAGGGACTTGAGGATCTACCGCAGGCATAGCCAAGATAGCCGGTCTTGGGTGTGGCAGTAGTGTTTTTTCGCCAGTTTATCTGGCGTTTTTCATACCGCAAGCAGACAAACTTGCCTCGTGACCATACGCTTGTACAACCAAAAATATATCCCTCCAGCGGCAGTGTTAGCGACAGGTCAGTTGGGAGTGATACTAACAAGAAGTCGCATCTCAGTAACACGCTGACCAGCATAGGAAGGGGGAATAATGCGTAGTGAAAGAAGAAGAACAGCCAAGATCAAAATTATTAAGAAACAAGTGATCAACTCAAAACAAATCCCACTGCATGGGACTGTAATGTATTGAAGATTCCTTTAATCTCACCATAAGTTTCTTCCTGAGAAATCCAACGAGCGCGGTGGATCGTTCCACCAAGGCAACATGATAATGAATTATGAGTAAATAGAATAAGTAGTACTACCAGAGTAGAATGCTAGTAAGATGGGAGTGAATATTTGTTATGCAAAAAATATTAATTTGTTACTTAAGATGTTGGTTAGAATTAGCTGCTGAAAAATTCAACACGCATAATTCCTTCACTGAAAAAGGTAGATTTTCACTGGGTTTCTATAGCAACAAATAAAAAACGGAAATATATCTTTGTCTCTGAAATGAACGTTAATAATTCAAATAACAGAATTCCTCTAACAGAAAACAGACATCAGCAAATTATTTCCGTACACAATGAACTGCACGCTTAGATACAAAGGATAATAAAACAAAATTCTGGACATTAGTTTAAAATAACTAACAGCAGAGCCTCTTGGTTGCACACCAAGAATTTCAGGATCATAGTGTTTTAGTGACACAAGTACTATATGCCTGGTGACCTCAGAATTTCAATTCTGGACAGTAGAAAATACATATAATACACTTATTTTGTTCATAATTACAAAGAGCTTGATGAAGTCTAGTTATTTAATGAGAATTGCAAGAAGGACCATAAAACAAATTATAACATATTGAAATAAATTTTTATAAATTCAAATTACCATTTCGTGTTACCTGCTTTCTATTATTAAAAAAAATGCAATTCTCAACTGACAGTAACTTACTAATAATGCTCTTTTGTTTTGCAGAAATATAAATTAAACTGCAAAACAATATTTTAGTTCCATATTATATTAAGATTACAGCGAGAACATTCCATATAAAATAAACATTTGCTTCACTTACATATATGGGCATTAATATTTCTAGTGCTTCTCAAAATCCTATAAAGGATATCCAAGTTTCCTAGCAGAATGCGTGGTAGTCGCCCAGGCGCATTACGTAAGACACGGTTATATTGATAATGAATCACATACATAAGAAACTCCTCTACACACAAAAGACCAACACATAATTCATATGCAAGATTATCAAACATCATTTCTAGAATCATTGTAATTATTTTATGCTGAATAGTTCTTCGTTGGAGTACAAGAGATCTTCAACAGTGTGCAGTGTCTTGTTACTGCTTAGAAACAACTTCGTATGGCCAATGCAAGAATACCAGTTTGCACTTTTCAAGTTGAATGGTGTGTCGACAAAAATACCCTTGAATCAGTGTCCTGCAAAACAAGGATGGCCTTTTTTATATTACGGTTTCTAGTTAAATTTGTCCAGCAAGGCGTTTGTACTTGAGCACAATTGTGCTTATATAATTTTGCATCGCCGAACTGAAGCCTTCTAGATCTTTGTTTTACTTATCATTCAATAAGCTTTATCTTATTGAAATAATTTTGTTCAAATTGTTTATTTATCTGTGAGTGTCACCTACATGGCAAACAAAACAAGGCTAATATGGCTTCACGTACATGTAGATAAAGCGTGCCGTAATTAATCTGCTATTCAATTTTAACTTTGTTTCGAAAGCATAGTATACGCGAAGAAATATACGGTTAACGGGTTCAACGCGCATTCAGAATTATTGGAAGTGTTGTACGATTTATTATATTATGGAGTTTTTGGTTACTTTGAATTTGAGTACTTTACACACTATCATAATCATGAAAAATTCTTTCTTGCTCAAAATTCCCTTTTAAGGTTTGATCCTTTTTTTTGATCCTTTAATAAAAAGAGTAAAAAACATATGATGAAAAATTATAATTTTCATTGCTATGATATTAAATGAGGAATACAAGTATCTGAGTCAGAAATGCACTGCTTTGGGTTTTAATACTTATCATTTTTTTAATAGCCTCAGTGTTAAATTACTTGGTTTTTATGTAATATGAATCATTTTGAATTCCATTTAGAATTTGGCATGTTTTAACTGATATGCGCGCAATATAGGTTCAGCGACATTCTTATGGTTAATTCAGTTTCATCTTTCAAACTTCCCCGAATGTCAATTCTTCGTAAATTTTAAAGTTATAACCTACCATAGCACGTGACTTCTTACCAATGTTTCTTAAAATTCACGTCGTTTTTATGCCTGCCTTGTCCTGTCAATCGTTTCTTTAACCCAAATTCCAAGTTCTTATCTCTTTTCTTATGGAAAGTTTCCTCTACTACTCATCTCTCATTCTGTCTTCTTATGTACTTCAGATTATTCCCTCTCTTGCTAATGATTTATATTTATGCAAGTAATTTATATTGAAAATTCATTTTATTGTCTATTTTGATCTAATATCTGGTTTACCTTCGGTGACATCTCCCCAAAGTTTGGCTACTACATTATTTGTTATCTGTAATCTGTAATTTGTAATCTCTGCAATATACGAACTACAAGTAATATTTTATATTAAAAGAAAAAAGGAAATTAATAAACAGCATTCAATATCATACAAAAACTAAAAGGATGTAATTTATTTTCATAACACAATTATGCCTTTTTTTGGTGCTTAAATGTTTTAATTTTTTATCATGATTCAAATTTTTCACTTCAAAAAATTGAGATTCAGAGCTTATTATTACGAGGGAGGTCTGAAAGATTCTCGACCTAACACGAATTTATAATTTCAAAATTATCTTTATCCCTCTACAGCTGCAATCACTTCTTGATTCGAAGGAAAACGCTGACCAGCGAGGAAGAGTTTTAGTTTTGGAAAGAGATAGACGACAGGAGGAGCCAAATCTGGGGAACAGGGTAAACCCGTAAAGCCGATTTGTCAATGATTAGATAATGTGTAAGCCTACAAACAATCATCGCTCTACAGTTTATTCAAATGTTTGAAATTTTTGCTTATTCAGAAATTATGTTCAAAAACACCCATTCCGTTTTAGTTTTGCCTATCTCATCCAAATAATGGTAGTTGATTTTTGATTACTTCTTCTACTCGTAATTCAGTAAATTCCAAAATTAATTGATTCTGTTCAAGGATTGTTTCGATATTTTGGATTTAAAAGCGTTTATCAATATCTTTAATTTATTAAAAATATTCTATTGTTTAGATGGCTATGCTAGATTTTCGCTAAAACTAATTTGGAATCTTTATTTTGTCTCACTTCAGTGGCAGTTTCCGAGGCCGGAAAGAACATGTTTTCGCTTGCTTGAGCAAAGACCTGTTTTTGATATTATCAAGGAAATCAGGAGTCGCCAAGGTGAACTACTCAGCTTTAAACAATCGATGTTAAAATGCAAAAAATATATGAGCCTCAACATACATTTGAGCATTTTTAGACTTAATCCGAATTATTATTTTCATTATTATATTTAAATAGCGATAGTTTATTCTACTATAATGTTGATTCTCTGCCTTTTTTTTATTTGTTTTCAGTAATTCGCATCTGTTAGTCAGTTCCACCCTTGGCACCATCAGACAAACTTTATGATAGTCAAATGATGAGCATGCGCAATTTACTGGCCTCTTTTTTTTTAACATTTTAAAACGACAGTTCTTGCAACATTAATTGTCACAATAGTAGACTATGTGTAATTGTGTTTGGAAAATTTTTTCAGATTGGAAATTCGCAAACTAAATCTTCCGAAAGCACGAGGAATTGCATTCCTGGAAGCTTTTCTGTTTTATCATGACGAGCAACCAAATCATGATTTTTTTTATTTAATTATGTAAATGATTCGCTTATCAGAAACCCTTTTCTGCATTGTATATTATATGTTTGGTGAAAGGCATATTTCTAATATCTCAACTTTGAAGGTTGTTGATGAATGTGTAATCGTCTACCACTGTGTCTGGTTGACGTAATTTACCCACCAGTGGGGCACTCTAGGAAACAATGCAGGCAACTGAGATATTGTACATCTTAGGTGTTTTTGACATATATTCATACCCTGATACTTATTTCAACAAACTGTCTATATATTTAAGATACACTGTTTTTATTATATCATAATTTTTATTGAATTTTTTGGTTGTTCTTTTATCTTTTCTTGAATATGATACAAACAAAAAATGTTAGGTTAGTTTACACCAGGAAGGCCTGAGGCACTTTAATTCCATTCTTTGTATTTTAGCGTTATATCTCATTAAGATATAAGTTATTATGGCGCTACAGTTATAAGATATCTTAGCTTTTACAAAGACCGTTTCTATTTTAAATTTCGTCGTAAAAAGTTTTAAAGTCATCATTCATGAAGAATTTTATGATAAATTCATTTTAATTGATGTACTTCACGTCAAATAAAATTGGAAATTTATGTGTTAAAATACATATTTCTGTTTCTACAAAACATAAATTGACATTTGCTGGCTTCAGTTAAATATATTTATGCATATCCATACTTCTGTTTCTTCTTCATCTCATCCGTCTAGTGACGGGTTGAGTCCCCTTTGTACAATTTCTTTACAAATGGTTCTATTTCTAGTCTTCTCGAACATACTAATGAAGCTGGAGAACCTTGGGCGTAGCAGGGTGTTCTCTTTATGGATTTTAGGAACACCATATATGCGAGGAATTACCGGATTGAGAGATCGTAGAGATACGCGAATGTTTCGGGATAATTCAGTTGTTGTTTTTAATAAGTTGAATACGTATTGAAACATTCTTTATTATAAATAACGCAAACCCACCTGCAGATAACATTACTTCAACAGAACGCAAAGATATTTAAAGTTAAAAAAACAACAGAGATATAATTATCCTTCCTGCGGATAAAGGCAATGCAACATTCATCCTTAAATCTGAAGATTACCAGAATGAAGTCCTAACATTACTCAAGGACAAGTTATCCAAAAAATATGTTAGCCTTGCTTACACATTGCATTATGTCCGGTTAATTCAAATTTCAAGATACTATATACAAGAATAATCATGAACTGGCTATGGGTAATCCTTTATCCCCTGTACTCGCAAATATTTACTCAGAGGATTTTGAAACCAAAGCTATCTCTTCCTTTATTTTAACACTTAAAGTTTGGAAACGCTATGTAGATGATGCCTTCACTATTTGGAGCCATGGACATGAATCCGTTATGGTTTTCCTCGAACATGTCAATAGCCGACATCAAAGTATTAAATTTACTGCCGATCTTGAAATGAGTAAATCCCTGCCTTTTCTTGATGGCAAACTGACTCGCTCTTCTGGTAAACTCAAAATATCTGTATATGGAAAGCCCATATATATCAACAGATATCTGCATAGTCGGTCCCATCAATTCCCTCCTAATAAGCTCGGAATAATTTCCGCCTTCGGATATAGACCCCAATCTCTTCTGGATGACCCAAATGAACTTCTTACAGAAATAAACCATCTCAAAACTTCTTTCGAAATTAATGGATATTCCAAGAGAATCGATGAAAGATTCCTTCTTAATCCTCCTAGACATCACTCAGAAGAAACAAATATATTCAGAGGCAATATATCTATTCTTTACATAAGTACACTTTCACATAAATTAGCAAACGTTCTAAGAAAATATTATATCAGAACCTTGTTTACTCCAATTCCAAAGATCCGTTTCTTACTAAGTCACACAACACCTTGTCATCATCAACTCAAATACCCTGGTGTATATAAAATATTTTGTGATTGTGATATTTCTTATTTCGGGCAGACAGCCAAATCTGTCGAATTGCGTACGGACGAACACATGAGTGACATTACTTACAAGAAACAGCGAGCCTGTGCATTATCAAGTCATATCCTTTTCTCGGCTAATCTTAATGATGAAATCCAAAGTCACAAAGTCTGCTGGGAAAAATCTACTAACATCTTCCGTTGCAATGATGAACTAGAGAAACACATCGTGGCATCTAGAGAAATCATCTTCAATCCTGTTCATCTAAATAATAACTTGAGCTACAACCTCCCAGATTGTCATTCAGCTGTAATCATGTACTGGCGTTCACGAGATGCTACTAGAATGCACTTTCCCAACAATACGTTTAACGAAAGAGCAGCTTTAAATGCAACCACAACGATTTAATGTCAATTATGTATAGAGATTTTCTATGATGTTCATAGTATATTTAAGCTTCAGTGTTTTAGTGTTTTTTCTTTTTTCTTTCTTTTATAACGTCACCTGATGAAGGCTGTTTCAAGCCGAAACTAGTTGTGTTTTTATATTAAAACCTTTTTACTTAAATCTCGGTTTTCTAGTCAATCAATTCTTTATAAAAATATGTATGTTAACCGAGTTAATGTTCATTCTTTCATATATATATATATATATATATATATATATATGAATGTGCTTTAATTATGCTAAACGTTTTTCTACATCTTTTAGCTTAACTGATGGAAGTTATATATTAACGTTATATTACCAATGAAACACCAAACAAATATGTTCTATCGAGAAAAAAGCAAACTTTCCAAAACCTTGCAGATAAAGTTTGCAGTATAAGTGATCTCAGTTCTAAGCTACTGATTTCTCATCCGTCCAAGACAGGTTGAATCCCCTTAATACGAAATTTAGACAATTTAACGCAATTCATTCAATTGCATTAAATTGCCTTCCTGCTTGCCATCCCTCTGCTACATCCATCTAAGAATAAATATTTTCAGTCTTTAGAAGTGTGTGCGTAAGTAGGAGACGGCGTTCGTATTCCGGTAGACGAATAACCTGTGTTTTCTGGGATTGAAAAATCCTCTTCCTCCGTATGAGATCGGTTAAATCACCAGTTGATTGAATATCTTTCCAAACAAAGGGCTCGTCTATACATCTGAGCTACGTTGACCACACCTCTAACCTCATCGTCTATTTTTCCAAAGAAATTCATTATTTTTCATGTTCTACAATTTGTGTTCATCTCACTTTTCTCAACTGCTAGTTTAATCACTTCTACTCCATGATGCTGTTAATGATCCATATGTTTGCTCTAACATACACTGAAAGAAAGATCTCTACTTTGGTACTGTGTGAGTAGCAATCACTGTTTCATGTTAGTTTTCTCATTAGTGTCTCTCTCTCTCTCTCTCCTCAACAACTCAGTTTAGACGGCGGGGGGTGTTCTTTCTTTCTTTCTTTCTTTAAGATGTTGTTTTTCTCAGTCTCACTTAATCTACTTGGAATATTTTAATTTTAGCAATTTCATCTGTATTTATTTTGCATCCACATTGCTACAGCAAGTGAAGATGCTGAGGTTTGCTCTTACCAATAACCTAACACTCTTTCATTGCTCAAGTGCTCATTATTAGATAACCCTAGTAATGTGTACAGCATGCTTAACATGTCATTATTTTTCCAAAATATTTGATGCATGTTGATTTCCGTATGGGAAATGCCAATCGAATCGCGTTGATTTCTTCTTCAATGGGGAAACCCTTCCAGAACAATTCCCTTAACACGTAATGTCAAGCTCTCAAGATTTCTGAGATGCATTTCGAGATTTTGCGCTTTATTTACTTGAGTGCAATATCTTTCAGACTTTCTCTTGAAATATTTCCGTTGAATTCCTCACAGAAACAAACGTTACTTAATGAAATAGTCATTCGTGTTTTTAATTATCTTCCTTATATAAAGATTAAAATACTTGTAACAAATTATCAACTCATCCAGTATTGATTTTCAAAAATATCAAAGAAAGCAAGAAAAGTTTGAAATTCTCATAGAACATAGTGATATTTCCAGTGCCCTTAATCAATCCATGGATCGTATGCCTGTCAAACTGTGCTTTCTCTTTCGCCTTCTGGTGATTGTCTTATGACAATCGCAATCTGATGATTCGTCTTTAAAATTACAATCCGCAATTAATTTGCAACAAAAGGTAAGGAGTTTGATATTATTATTATGTGACACCCCCCCCCAAGAGAGTCCAAAGTCTCATCGAAGGAGAGTGTGCCAGCAGCATCGAACGATTGATTCCCTTCCAAATACTGACCGCGGTCAAACATGCTTAACGTTTTGCGAGCCATTAGTAGCAGAGACTCTACGAATCGACCAACCATTGCTGGCATTTTATTTTATTAAAGCTTTTTCCTGGAATTTAACTGAGTTTATCATTAAGGAGCTTCTCTGCGTAGTAGTTTCATTTACATTTAGAAATAATGTGACAAAATAATAAACAATTTTCCTTTAATTAAATGATGATCAAATGTAAGATGGATAGTATTATTATGTGACATTAGCATTGTATAACTAACAGTAGTTTTTTTTTTTTTTTTGCAAATACTTGTTTCCATGAAATTTTGATTATATCAAGTGGAGACAACGTGTTCTGCTAATTCTCCCGCTTGCCTAAAGAGAATAATCCGCTTTTTCAAAGGTCCTGAGTTTTCACAACTTCCAAATCATATGAACCTTCATATACCGCTCACATTTTGAGAAGTTCTGAAGTAAGAATAAAAAATACCTTGGAGAAGTTTCGCACGACAAAGAAGACAATTCTAGTGTAGCTTGTCGATTTCCACCCAACCCCACACAAACACATACAATCAAACAATTGGAACAAGAGTACTACGTCTTGCCAAGAAGACAACTTCATCTCTCTTCGGATGAAAGACACAACTACAATCATCTTTCCTCAAGTCAATCTTAATAAATCCCAAGAAGAAACTGATTCTCTGCGATATTTTGCCTCCGGTTGGTGGCAATGATTATACGGTACTCACTTGGGAAGTGACTGCGTTTGTGAATGTTCCATTCCCAAAAGGTTACATGCTGAACTACAAAGAAGAAAATTATGAACAACTGAGTAATATTCTGAGTTCAGCGGAATGGGATCGGTTGCTGTGTGGAAATATATAATAATAATAATAATAATAATAATAATAATAATTAAATCCCCGATGAGCCTTGTAATATACACAGTTGTGTTTATAGGCAAACACCAATTAAGTTGAGTTCTTCTTCCCAAAAGCAATGTGAAATTTTTGCCATATCAAGAACGAACTGAATTGGTGTGGTGTAAGCACACCAATTCATTCGTTCCCTACAAGCTTCAACGCTTGTAGAGAAAAAATAAACAAAAATCTAACCATGAAAAACTTCCTTAAAAGTACGAGGGTGAACAGTAATTTTGGTATTAATATGCAAGCCATAGTTACCAGTGTATTTGTATCTTTTTTGTATATGTATCCGGATGATAAGAAATAACAATGTTGTAAATAACCTATTAAAATCCTCCATGAATTTTTCACACCCAAAATGCTCAAGCGGCAAATTGATCCTCCCTAGTTTTCACCTTCATTATCGTCTGATGAGTTCTAGATGACGTGCATAGAAAGTACAATTGCAAACTATTGATAAGTGTCGCCATCTTGTGTTTCAAATAGCACCTAAATACTGTTCTGTGAACTAGTGCGATTCTACGGTAATTGTTATTTATTATTTATTTTCTTCACATTGGTGGATTTTATAGAGAAGAGTTTAGGAACGGGAGGAGAGAGAAAAGGAGACTTATTACGTATCCGCTCAAATGATCGACTAAATTGCGAATGATCTGAACAAAAGCATACAAAAGTTTATTTTTTTGTTCTAATTTCATCCGGTCGGATGTAATGTCGTTACCACAAGCCTGTACAGTATAAATTGCTTTGTGTAGGTTTTTTTTTTATAAATACAAATACAATAAATACTCAAAATATATGATCAAGGTGAAAAAGGTAGTAAAATTAGTAAACGGGAAATTAAGGAAAAAAAAACCCTTTCTTTTTTATCTGATTAAAGGCCAAGTCATAATTCCATATTATTCCACGTTGATCGCTTAGGTACACCTGCCTTCAGATAAATCTACGTGAATAAGGTGCGACTGACTTAATGGAAAGATGCTGCCAAAATACGGTTCATTGGGATGAAAAGAAAATGTTTTGAATTCCGTATAGGACACGAAGGATCTTTATTAAGCTTTTCAAGTGAAGGGAGTTAGCCGATCTGATGTAGTGGTGGACAGTTTGCCTTCCGGAAATTCGGGTTTTTCATCCTACATAAACGAAAAGGGTGCAGATCTGCTTACGCAATTTACATAGAAAATATATAAAATATATTTTGTATGTAATCAGTGGATAGCCCTGAGGATCAGGGCTAACCATCTTACCTGGGAATAACGGAGAGGAAACCAAGGACACACTGGAGGGACTCGGATTCTTTAGGGCCTTTTGTGGGCCACTGAAATAGATGGGTCTGGCAGTGGCTTGCTACCTATAGGAAACAGCTTTACGCTTTCTTCTCAGTAAGTCGAATACCTCCTGCGATTGCCCAGTATATTGATTTATCTGCTGTAATCGGACTGAAACAATTTATCATCAATTAATTACTTCGAACAGGTTGGAATGTAAGTTTGGTTAAGTTATACCGGAATGATAGGACAGCCGAATAGGACAGCCGAACTTACTTGAATAATTGTTATTACGGTTTCGATTTCTTCAGCTCAACTTTGTGAAGATGATGCATGATATTTCACATCATACGAATTCGTAAATAATTACAATTATTTATCTATTCTATTATTTCATTTGTAATAACTATTTTACTTCTGAGTGGAGTTTGTCCACAAAATGCCATTACTTTAATTTTATCAACAATTATTTTCATTCCAAACTGTTCTACTGCAATGGTTTAAATGATATATTGCTCATCATAATCTGATATTATTATCTAATCATATGCAAATAGCTTATTTATTTTGTTATTCCGGTATACCTCTATACATGAGTTATTTATAATGTTCCACTGTATTGATATTTCATTAATATAAATGTTAAAATGTGCTGGAGAAATAGGGCATCCCTATCTTAATCCTTAGTTTATAGATTATTATTGAGATTTTTTTGCGTTTATTATTATTTTTATTGAATTATCTTTGGATATATTCAATATTGCATGTAGAAAAATATTAGGTATATTTATATTTTATAATATATCAAACAGTATATATCTTTGTCAATTGTTTTTCATAATCTATAAACAATATATGAGTTTCTAAATTAAATTCTTAAGTATTCTACTATATATTTTGTGGCATGTATTCAATAAACTGATACCTCTGTAATTAACAGGTCATGTTTTATCCTCCTTTTTAAATATAGATATTGCTATACTTGCATTCCACTCTATTGGTAACGGTGCATTTATTGTATATTTTATTTAAAACTTTTAGTAATCTTTCATTAAATATTTCTAGCAAATTCATACACTTTCGAGTTACTGATCTTCTTCTGTTAATTTACCATTTTTATTAAATTTTACGTAAGTTTTTCTTTAATTCTTTCCTTTTTATTATTGTTTTCCTTGTTATTATTTAAAGCGTTTCGTAAGTTTTTGGTGTAATTTTTATGTTACTATTATCTGTTCAAAGATCTGTAAAGTAACCTAAGAATTCTTTTAAATGTAGTTCGCAATTTATATTTGCAGTTTATTTTATATCTGCATTCACGTGCTTTAGTATTTTATACGCATTTGGTCTTATTTTGTATATGTCATTTTCTAGGTATGATACAAATGTTTTCCAGGTTTCGTTTTCTGGTTTTTCTCATTTTCTACAGGGTATATGATTCCATTCATACCATTCTTCTTCCAGGAATTTGTTAGAATTCATGACTCACCTTACTTCCACAGAGCACGTGCAGTACGACTATCAAAAATAGAGACATCCTTTGTTCTTTGGCTATTGTTCGCCACAGTGTTCAATATTTCCATAATTTTAAGCACATAATATCTGAATGCAATTTATCCTACTCAGTGACTTAAGAAATAAAGTGATAAATAAAGGTACTTTAAAACAATTTCAGATTATAATAAATAAATAAATGAAAAAGCAGCTGTTAGTCTATCTTTCATGTGTTTTCTACTTTCGTTTTACGTTTACATAAACGATTTAAACAAAGGAATAAGGTCCAACATGATCAATATGTGTTAGCTTGTCCGCTCAAATTTGGTGTGCCAGTGTTTCGAACAATTATGCTGGTCAATGAAAACAATTACTGTTCTGTTTTTATCTTAAGCATTCTTCATTAGGATCAGTGAATCTTCCAAAGGTGATGTACTTTATTCTTAAAAACCACATTATTATTATTATTATTATTATTATTATTATTATTATTATTATTATTATTATTATTATTATTATTAGTCGCAACACGCCTAAGGACTTCAAGAACTAGTCTTGGGAAGGCACTCCACTTCACACCACGCAGTGTCTCCATTTCTTAATCCTCCATCTACACACAACAGCGCAATTCGTTTTCAACACACTATTCTGCTATTCACCATCTGCTGCCCATTGATAGTAATTTTGTCTGTATACTGATTATATTCTTCTGGCCGGTTTGCCTATATGTGGAATTGAAAATATTGCTTTCAAAGTGAGTTACCCGATCTCGAACGACGGCAGCTAATTTTTCTTTTAAATTAAAAACAAAGTTTAAAGATACTTCTGGTTGCCACGACAATTGAAATAAGATCGCTTTCAATCGAATGACATACCATCGCAATCCTCATCCAGTTGTGCTAACGAAGAAGGGCAACATAATAAAAAAATAAAATATAAAAAAAAAGAAAAAAAAGAAAAACTTGAGGAGAATGGGTTGGAATTATTAGGTTCTCCTCTGAGAATAGGTTTCTATATTTCTCCGTATATGGCAATGATTAATGATACTGGATTTTTTATGCACCCCGATTCTTAGATTATGTTTAACAGTTTTGGAATATTTGAACCCAGGCTGACTGTTTCTATTTTGATATCAAGGTTTACATTGCTTCTATAGAAATCCGTGTATTCCATCTAAACTGTAATAATACTACAATTAATTTAAACTAATTTTTTTATCTTTCAAAGATATTATAGACGACATTACTACGTTTTTTATTTGTTTTATTTGTTATTTATTTTTATTCCTTTCAGTTACAAATTATGTTTTTAACATATTATAATTAGGACATATGATATAATTAACATAAGTAATGTGCATTACATTAATTAGACAACAAATTCAATAGCAAAGTGCAGAGAATATTACATCGTTTTCGTATGGAATAATAACAATATAACAATAAAATAAAATTGTTAATAATTCTTATGATTTTGTTAATTCACAAAGCATTTAATTGTGCAGTTTCAAAACAAATTAAAAACGTCACATTTTATCAAATAAATTGCAAAATGTAATGCATGCAATACTGTTTAATCAGGGGATTGCTGTTCGATGCTCTTGTCAATAAATATTGACATTACTTTTCTAATATCATCACAACTAGTATAATTAATTGACATCCTGGTAATTAATTGATAGTGAAAGTGTGAAACCTGGAGTACTAAAAAAATCTACATAAAATGAAATTTGGAACCAAAAGTGATGAGATAGAATGAGAACGTTAACTCACAAATGATTAAAGAAGAAATAATACGAAGAAGGAAAACTGAACTGGACAACTAGAATAAACCTGATGAACCATAATAGAAAGACATCCCCCCCATACACACGGCATTTATTTAGAATAGTCACTAATGCTTCCTGTGTCTAGAAATAATTTAAACAAAAATAAAGAAAGAATAAAATAAATAAACGTCTCTCGAATACAAGGAATCTAATCGCAAGTGAAAATAAAAGCAATATATTATTATAAAAGAAATGGTCATTGTGCGCTAGAATGAAAAACTGGCAAAGATTAAATTAATTATACGGATTCTGTTTGAAGCATCTAAATGTCTATACCCGATTACACAGAAATTTAATTGTGAATATGACTCATCGATTGAGGTTGATGCTTCAATGAATGAGGATCATATTCGGGTGAGTAGTTTTCCTCATTAAATATAAGGGTGTGAATCCAAATATAATATTGTCCAATATTATGCTTGCCAACTCTTCAACTTATTTAATGCAATTATCGTAAATTTCGCATAATATTATTTATGACAAAATGAAATTTATCTGTTGGACCAAAAGATTAATATTAAAATAGGGGTGGGGGCAGAAAAAACGTATGATTCTTTCCCACACTCTTGGACTCTCAATCATTATTGATCTTCGGAATTAGCAAAAACATATTTTCCATTCAGGAAAATATAAAAATATGAAAAAAATGACTTGAAGTTATATGCTGCTTCAGCTTCAGGAAAACATGAAAAAGTTCTTTGGTAGTTAAGAGTGATCAATTTAAAAATGTTACCAATAGAAACGAAATTTTAGAAGTTACATTTTCTTCACCATTATTCGGCAACGTATCACTGATAGCTTGTTCATTATTTGGAAGAAAACAAACCTTGGATATGAAATTCTTAAACCATGTATTTTTTTTTCTCCATATATTCATGACTTGAAGTAATATAGAAAATTGGTACAGCAATTGACTAATTACTGAAAGTATACAGATCGGTTATAATCCAGCATCTTAGGGGAAACTAAACAAATAATTATTTTCCAGGACAAATAGTGAAAAATACCAAACACGGGCGATAGAGTTGGAAAGATTAGACAGTACATAAAAAAAAGTTAGCTTGGACAGCAAACTTCGATGCCAACAGCCTAAAATTCCTCGAAAATATCAAGTGCGATAACAGGAGTGTCTAAGAAGGTTTCTCTGGTTTAGTAGAAGAGTCGCGTTGTTAATGTGAAATAATTAATTTATTGGCGTTTCGTTAGTGACATTTATTGCTGTTAACCCTTTTCCAAGTTTGTATAGACCGACTACGAGGCAAATGAAGCAAAAGCTATATAGTCGAGCATTTTCACAGTTTTTTGGGGGGGATTCACTAACAATGAACTTCCATTCGTGCTTTAAACCAAATACTAGACTTTTGTGAGATAGGTGTAGAGACGAAGTAGGATATTGTTAATTAACGGGGGGACCAAATTTCGACAATTTGAGAATTTCATCTATACCAGAATAGTATAGATGAAGTTAATAAGGATTCTTGTAATGTTTTTGCGCGCAAGATCAGAGGAGGAGGAATCCAGTCATCTGCAGTTAGTATGGATTGTATCTGATTTGTTTTAACGCTAAAGAACTGAAGAATATTATCATAAGATCTTCCTCGTCTTTGGGTGATTTCGGTATGGAACATTTGAACTGTTTGCAAATTTTTCCCTTTTGTATCTTTCAAATTAGGGTTTGGATTTCATAAATTTTTTTCCATAAAAATTGGACCATTTAAGCAATGATTCAACTGAAAAAATATGCTGGCTTTTTTTTTTAGATCTTGAGATCTTGAGCAATTTTGTTAAATTTCATCATCTTGTGAAACGAAAAGTTGAATAATGACCAGAGCATTTTATTAGAGTGGTCGGTTGAGGCGGAGGTGAGCTACATTTTTTCGTTACAGCAAGAAAGAAAAATTCCATTGCATATCTGGAGCAGGCTGGTTTAGATACGTTCTCCATTCAATAACCTATTAGTTGGAGTCACTGTGTGTAAAGGTTTTTTCTGGTGGTTGATGTGTTCTGATAGATGCTTTGCAATGAAAGACTGAATTTATTTGAAAGGTTTTAATGTTTAAGCAGGTTTTCTAAACTGAATAACATTATCCCGATGTTACATATAGGATATGTTACTAACATTTGGATGGAAATAACAAAACAATGCATGGTGAACTCTGGGAATGTATCTATTTGATTAATTACGCTGTATGACGGATTTCGCCGTTGTTTTTATTTTTATTCCGTAGGCAAAATAGCATATTTCACTGATATAAAAAATGACCGAATATTATGGATAAGCGTAACGTTGTTGAATTAAGTGCTCTGCCTTAATCTAAATTGTATACGAAGTTTCTCACATGGTCTTAAAGCTACTGCTGCTTCGCAACTGATTTGATCTTGAGAGTCTAGAGAAACAACGGTGAATCTTCGTAAAATACTTAAAGCAATCCTCTCTTCCAGCATAGCAAACCTCTGACCTGAAAAAGTAAACAAACATAACTTTGACTTATTTAAAATAAATATTATTGAAAAGGCTTTTACGTTAAACTTATAAATTATTTTAATTAGATTACCCTAAGAGAAATGCAAAACAGTTTGAATTATATTTCATATCACTTGTTAAGAACGTTGTTTATCTCATAATATACACTGTTTACGAGTTAAAGGTAAATTGGTATTAAATGTTAATATAATAAAATATTACAAAATAGTGAAAAACATTTTTGATAAAATGTTATTTAAAATTTTATTTCAGTAAATTACATGCATTTGGTACATTTAAGATGGACTGTACGTCATGGGAAACACCAATTGATCATCGGTTTGGAATAGCAAAACGATTTTTCATGCATGAGAATAGTGGTGATGAGAACCACTAGAATGTATTTGGTTGTCGCTAATGGTTGAGTTAATGCATGGAATTTGGAATAGGAACATGAAGTAGAAGTGACAGTCTTGTTATGCTTAAAACTCCCACAGAGGAATAGCCCAGATACCAAGCTTAAGCTACCAGGACATTACCTCTCCTTCACTGTTGTACTTTATAACGCTGGAGAAGGCGGTTTGCTGCTGTACTTTCTAATACAGGAGACACTAGCTGTCTTATTTTATTACTATAATAATTATAAAAATAAAAATAAAATAACAATTATAGGTATTACGTTAAGGGGATAATAAATCCCTCATTGTTTTAAAGCCGGACACGAAACTCAGAGATCGAAATCTAAGAGTTTCATGCCAAAAAACTGTCGGCTAGTCCAACCGTAAGTCAACACCTGGGTGGCACAACACTAGGGAAACTCCTGTCAAAGGTGGAGCAAGCTACGTCACTATCCTTAAATATTTTCTCATAAAGTAAAACGCAGCTTTTATATATAAATTACATATTGTAATTCTGTCGAACTGAGAGAGATGATGAGATTTTTTCATATGTCTTTAAGAATCATACCCTGATTTGTATTTAAATTATTGCCTGTGCGTAGTACCACAGCTGCTTCTTTAAAAGTTCTGTATCTGTAGTCATTCTCGATGTAAGGCATAGAACTGTTTATCCAATCTATAACGTGATTTGATGTTGAGAAATTATGAGCTAAACCATGTGATGATTCTATTATGATTGGCATCCCCCACATGTTCCTTCTGTCTTATTTCAAAACTTCTAGAAGTCTGACCAATGTAAGAAAGGCCACACGAGCATGGAATTTCATATACTCCAGGATATTTGAAGAAAGGTACCTCATCTTTGGGAGATCTTAAAATTTGTCTGATCATGGAAGTTGGTTTAAAAACCACTCCGATGTTATGAGGTTTTAACATTCTCGCCAATTTTGTGGAAACTGAATTAATATATGGAATGACAGCTGTGGACACATATTGGGGCATCGTAACACGTTGTTGGTGGTTGTCACTAAATAGCCATTTCTTTAAAATGTTAGAAGGGTATCCATTAAGTGATAGAGTGTTAACTATTAGTGACAGTTCTCTCTGTACATCTGTTTCCTTTGAAATAGACCTATGTGTCCACAGCAGCCATTCCATTAACCTCCCAACCGGCCAGTGTGGATGAAATATCCAACACTCCTTAGCTTTTTTCATGGATCAAAACTTCGTCGGCATTCTACCTTTTATCATGCCATTACCTTCCTCCGCCGTTAATCTCGTTACGGCTATTCTATAGCATTAGTGGATTAACTGTTGCTGAGTGACCATTGTGTCCCCTCCTCCTGTCTTTACTTCTATTGTGTTGCTTAGAATTTCATTTACTGTCCTAAATTATTTGACCTTTCTTGCCTCTAAAATGATTTATTGTGTCTCTTCCCAAAAATTGAAACCAATTTCACATATGCGAAAAAAAAAAATCAATCCTGAAATGCCCACTGATCAGCTTTTGCAATGAATCTATTTATTGATAGTGAATTTGGTGTATTTTATTCTACAAATCAGTGCACCGGAAGAGATGCATTGATTGTTTTTTCACTTTACGTATAATAATTGAATAATTTTTTTTCGAATTTTAAAATTTTCAAATGTTTGCTTTGAAAATATGATGTCAAATATTTATATTTTTAAATAATATTTATTGAAATAAATATGTCCTTTTTCTTTCGTTTCTAGCAAAATAGCATTATATGGATCATCACATTTCAGATTTAGAAACGATTTTTTGTTATTCATAAGACAAAATTTTAAAAAAATGTTAAAATGCTAAATTGCCTTACTCGGTTTCCGATTGTGTCTTTTTGGTATCAAAAATTTATATCCAATGATATTTTAGCAGTGATTCTTCCCCTTCGTCATTTATTTATTTATTTGTATTACGCATATTACGATAATATCTAGTGCATAACCTCGTAGATATGTTGAAAATATAATGTGAAAAATATCATATACGGAATGATTCAAAATTTTTGCTCATTTTGAAGATTTTCTAATGCTTCCCCCCCCCCCCTCCTTATTCTCTCCTGGAACTGAATTGCATAACTACTCTAAATTTCTATACAGGTTTGAAAGCTTTTATAGGCAGCATTCAAAATCAATTACTTAATTTTACCATTTTGACAAAAGATATACGGCAATCAGATTGTATCGTGAAGCTTCTGAATCTGTTCTATTTATTTGCAATCTAAAACCAGCTTTCTACTGCCCGCTGAAATTATGTGAAATTTTAGAAATAATATGCTATATTTTCACCATGCAAAATTGTTTATATGCATACCACACAAAAGAAAGTTCAAAGTTCTGTTAATATTATTAGTGTTTGTTTTTCTTTTAAAAAAATCTAAATATTACTCTGCTGCTGGAAGCTATTTCTGAAATAATCTACGTCTTATAAATACTGGTAATTCTACAAATCAGTGCACCGGAAGAGTTGCACTGATTGATCTTTCACTTTACGTATAATAATTGAATAATTTTTTTTCGAATTTCAGAATTTTCAAATGTTTGCTTTGAAAATATTATGTCAAATATTTATATTTTTAAACAATATTTATTGAAATAAATATGTCCTTTTTCTTTCGTTTCTAGCTAAATAGCATTATATGGATCATCACATTTCAGTTTTAGAAACGATTTTTTGTTATTCATAAAGACAAAATAAAAAAAAATGTTAAAATGCTAAATTGCCTTACTCGGTTTCCGATTGTGTCTTTTTGGTATCAAAAATTTATATCCAATGATATTTTAGCAGTGATTCTTCGCCTTCGTCATTTATTTATTTGTATTATGCATATTACGATAATATCTAGTGCACATCCTCATAGATATGTTGAAAATATAATGGGAAAAATATCATATACGGAATGATTCAAAATTCTTTTTCATTTTGAAGATTTTCTAATGCTTCCCCCACTCCTTATCCTCTCCTAGAACTCACAGGTTTGAAAGCTTTTCTAGACAGCATTCAAAATCAATTACTTCATTTTACCATTTTTACAAAAGATATACGGCAATCAGATTGTATTGTGAAACTTCTAATTCTGTTCTATTTATTTGCAATCTAAAACCAGCTGTTCTACTGCCCGCTGAAATTATGTGAAATTTTCGAAATAATATGCTATATTTTCACCATGCAAAATTGTTTATATGCATACCACACAAAAGAAAGTTCGGTAGTATTATTTTTGTTTGTTTTTCTTTAAAAAATCTAAATATTACTTCTGCTGCTGGAAGCTATTTCTGAAGTAATCTACGTCTTATAAATACTTGGTAATATCCAGCTATTGAGAAAGAAAGGGGAAAACACTAAAGTCGCACTAAATTGCCTCAAGCTGTAGTGCAGAATACAAGAATGTCTTCTTTTCTTTTCGATTGTTGATTACCGATATCCTAACAGAAATGCTGACATTTCGTTTACATGCTTATACATTATTTATGCCAAAATAATTTCTTAATTTATAATAATCAATTTCACTTTTATTATCAAAAAATTATAAATTATTTCATACAATTATCTTGAAAAAGAGGATTTGAATTATTTTAAAAGAAAAGGTGCATATGCGTTTCATAATCTTCTTTTTTTGGGGGGGGGGGTATATACCTAATCAATCTGCGGATATTTCAGATAATTTATTTCATAAATCGTTCGTAAGACAACTGTTGCAAACGTAAATCACTTGGGGAACATACCCATTCATTTTAGTGTAAAATAGTAGCAAAGGTTCAGTTACTTTAGATATCTAATCTAGAAGAAAATGTTATGTCTGCTGAGATTAGAATCTTACGTGAATATTTTTTCTGACATGATTTCTCTATTCGTTATAATGTAACCAATTTCCAGATTTTTTCCCTCCTACAGACTTCATGTTTATGCAGTGATTTCTTCTTTGTACTACAAAAAAAAAATCAGATAATAGAAGAAAAATATGTAGTATTTTCTTTTCCACTGGCCGAATTTACAATGTTCTTTCTTTGTGTTTTGAAGAGAAAGTGCAAATGACTTTTTTCTTACTATTTTTGCCATTATAACATCTCATATAATTATAAGAGTGACATTTTACTGTTTTTCTCCCACACGAGAAACAGAAATAAGGTAGTAATAATATTGTTGATTCTGCCAAACTCCATTGTAGCAGAAATTTTTATTACAAAACTTTGTAATATATATATATACATATATACAGTATATATATCTCAAACAAGAAATTTGGAACCCATATTACATCAATGTTGAGTGTTGGCAAGGTGAAAATGTTCCCGTTATTATTTATATATTTCATTTGTTAACTAGGGGGCTATACCCCCACTGTGTTCCGGTATGGTAGGCCAGTTCTCCTTCAATTGTGATAACTCGAAAGGGGGTTCCGCCCCTGAATTTCAAAACGTTTCGAAAAACATGACATAAAAAGGCTTATCATTTTATATATATATATATATATATATATATATATATATATATATATTAGGATAACCAAGTTATTTTATAAACTTGGTTATTTATACCAAGTTTATAAAATAACGACTTTCCCTCGCTGCTAAGCTCGGATTTCTCCCTTCGATAGCTTTCCTGAAGCCAGATCTGGAGGCATATCTCGCCTTTCCAGTTATTTTGAAATTTATAACCAAGTTTATAAAATAACTTGGTTATCCTAATATACAATATCCCCAAGTTTAAAAAAAAAAAAGTTATTACATCTATCTATCTACCTATCTATCTATATATATAAATATTGGGCAGATTTTATTTCATTATTTTTTATTGTTTTGGTGAAATACTTTACCTGGAATACTCTTTCCAGTTCCTCTTATATTTTATTCCTTCGAAAATATCATTCTGTGTCATAAAAAGAACTTAAAAATTAGCCTTCAAGATGAAAAAAGAAACAGTACATTCGGGTATCCCTCTATCAATATTTGTAGTCCTGAAAAGGACTGTTTTGATGGCCTTGAAAACAAACATTCTTTATTTCATTCTTTTCAGAATTTAAAATTCTTGAACAGTGTGGAACATCTTGAAGCAAGGGTAAACACACAAAGCAGTTTTACACTCAGGGCACCAGATTTTTGTTTCCTTTCTGATATTTGTTTTATTACATACATAGCATTTGCGTGCAGGTTTTTTTTTATTAGCCGTTGGTGGTAGATTTTCCAGATAATGGTTGGAGTTAGCAGCGTTCAACCTCAGATGTCTGGCAGGATTTCCTGTTTTTCTGCTTGCTGAAGAAGGCGTATGTGCATGCAGCAATGCTTTCGCAATTTCTATTCTGTATTCTAGATATGTTATGGTAGACAAACATTTTTTCTTGTGCAGGAGGAAACTGTTCCAAATAACAAAATCTAATACATGTCCAAACACTTTTTTGTAATATTTTTTATGCTGTTTCCTCATTACAGAGTAGAATGATAGCTGCTGATCGCACCTGTCGACTCCACCCATATTGTCGTTGTATGCACACACAGCAATAGGTTTTTCTTTCTTCAAACCATGCTTCTCCACGGATTCCGTTGATGGATTGTGCAGGGAAAACAGCAGAAAAACATCTCTTTTGTCTTTCCTACGTAGTGCAAAGACTTTCCCTCGCTGATAAGCTCGGATTTCCCCCTTCGATAGCTTTCCTGGAGCCAGATCTGGAGGCATATCTCGCCTTTTTGCATTTACAGTACCATAACTATCTGTACGATGCTGTAAAAGCAAATCAGCGAGTTCAGGACACATATAATAATTATCCATTGTAATGCAGTAACCTTTCCCCAGTAAAGGGTCTAGTAACTGCATTACTGCACGCATCGACAAGGGGAGATCCGAATATTTATCATGCTCGATTACAGTTTGCTTTCCCGTATAAGGTTTGAAATCCCAAAGATATCCACTTTCGGATTCGCAAAGCATAAAAAATTTTACTCCATACTTCGCTTTCTTTTTGGGAATATACTGCTTACATTTCAGTCTACCTTTGAATGGCATAAGGCTTTCATCGATACTCAAGTCTCTCTCAGGAATGTAGAGTGATCTACATTTCTGACGGATTTTCATCAGAAAATCATAAATTTTGTTGAGGACTGGGCAAGGATGTGTTGCCTGATCGTATTCCTCGTTATTCTGAAAATGCAAATACTTCATGATGAGACTGAACTGTTTTTCAGTCATAACATCACGAAACATTGGCGTGTTCAGAATCCAGTCTGTAGACCAATACATTTCGAGAGCGGGCTTTTTCACGATACCTTGCACAATCAAGAGTGCTATAAATGTAAGGAGCATGTTGATATCTATTGGGCTCCAAAGTTTACTGCGAGAATGCGGACTGTACTCAACTTGCTGATGTTGTTGGCAAGCATAAAGGTTAGTCTGTTCCACTATGAAGGAAAGAATATCATCGTCTAAAAATAGATGGAAAGAACTTAAAATATTACTGGAGTCAAAGTCTTCAGTAATTCCTGGCTTACCTATGAAGGGAAACCGTGGACAAGCTGGTGTACGTCCAGTTGCGATCACCCATTTTCTGCACGAAGACATATCTAAAGTACAGGCAGAATCGCTATCTTCAGAGCTAGAAAGATTTTTCTCTCCTCATCAGTAGAACAAGAGCTGCTCGAAAGGCGAAGGCTCCAACTTTTCTGCATCCCACGAAGTTTTCTTTTCTTACCATGAGTGTCACTGCTACTGCTGCTGCTTGCCATCTTGTAAATGAATTGTGTCTTGAATATACTTACTAATTATTCTTTTCTGCCCAGTAGTTCCTTTCTGCCCAGCTCAAAGCTAATGGAGATTACTAACCCCCCAGTGAGAAACAGAACAATAGAACATGCAGCACACTAAAGAGCCTCAAGCAATATCTGAATATTTTACAGGCAGAAATTTCTTGTTTGGTTTTTCACTTTATTCTGATAATGCATTTGAAGGATGACAGTGCTTTCAAATATTAATTTACCTATATCCGAATATCACATAATTTCCTGATTTATAATAATGAGGAAATAATATGTATATTTTCTGATTTATAATTTGCTAATTTATAATAATCACCACATAGTTTCAGTATCGAAAAATTAAAGTTATGTGGAACAATTACTAGAGAAAAATAACGAATTAAATGAAAACTGTACCTATGTTTCATAACAGTTTTCGGGTGTGTGATAGTGATACAACGGGAGGGGGGGGGTTAAACTATCAGAGGCGAAATAAAGTTCAATTCTATTGTGAAAGGAAGTGAAATTTCACATTTGATCTACATATTTTGAATGATAAAAATAAGCAAATATATCACTTACTTTAAAAATTGGAGAATAAAATATCTGAATTATGCAGAAAATATTAATCATAACTGTTAATTTCATTTTGTAATGACCAATTCTACAAGGAAACCAAGATTGTGTACAAAGAACAATAAATTACTATACAACATGAAGAAAAAAATTAGGGTTATGATTAAACAATTTCATGTTATTCTCTATAAAGCAAAGTTGCTCCAGCATGTCCTTTAGTATTAGTAGTATTATTCGCTTTCGATGGTTTTGTGCAAAAATAAAAATAATACAAACTGGAACGTCGGCAGCCGGTTTTATTTTCTTTTTTTTATTAAAGAATATTTCAAATAATTATCGTGAATTAATGCACAGGCCATCTCCTTGAGGAGATGTATGATGCTATGTATCAAAGGCAAGGGCCCACTACCGAGACCTGTTTCGACCTTTATTGAGGTCTCTCAACTGTGGCAACCAGGTTAGAAATACGAAGATTTTAGTAATACAGAGCTTATAAGTATTTTACCAGAACAAGTTACCATAAGGTGTTTTAACCTTATTAAATAAAAATCCCAGGAGGAGATATAAATGTAGAAAGTATTTTACCTTGGGTAAAATACTTTCTACATTTAAATATATATATATATATATATATATTATAAAGAATTGAATGAGTAGAACTGAGATTTAAGTAAAAAGGTTTTAATATAAAAACACGACTAGTTTCCGCTTGTAACAACCTTTATCAGGTTACATTATAAAAGAAAGAAAAATGAAAAAACACTGAAGCTTAAATAAATTATGAACATCATACACAGTCCCTATACATAATTGACATTAAGTCGTTGTGGTTGTATTTAAAGCTGTTCTTTCGTTAGTTGTATTGTTGGGAAAGTGCGTGCTAGTATCATCTCGTGAACGCCAGTACATGATTACAGCTGAATGACAATCTGGGAGGTTGTAGCTCAAGTTATTATTTAGATGAACAGGATTGAAAAAGATTTCTCTAGATTCCACGCTTTTTTTCTCTAGTTCATCATTGCATTGCAACGGAAGATGTTAGTAGATTTTTCCCAGCAGAATTTGTGACTTTGGATTTCATCATTAGGATTATCCAAGAAAAGGATATGACTTGATAACCCACTGGCTCGCTGTCTCTTGTAAGTAATATCCCTCATGTTTTCTTCTATACGCAATTCGACAGATTTGTCTGTCTGCGGAAAATAAGGAATATCACAATCACACAATATTTTATATACAACAGAGTATTTGAGTTGATAATGATGACAAGGCTCAATTAGGAAACGGTGGCTTATTAAGAAACGGATCTTTTGAACAAGGTTCTGATATTGTATTTTCTTAGAACGTTTGCTAATTTATGTGAAACTGTACTTATATAAGGAATAGATATATTGCCTCTGAATCTATTTGTTTCTTCTGAGTGATGTCTAGGTGGATTAAGAAGGAATCTATCAACGACTATCTTGGAATATCCATTAACTTCGAAAGAAGTTTTGAGATGGTTTATTTCTGTAAGAAGTCCATTTTGGTCATCCAGAAGAGAACGGGGTCAATATACCGAGGTGGAAATTATTCAAAGCTTATGAGGAGAGAATTGATGGGACGGACTATGCAGATATCTGTTGGTATGTGTGGGCTATCCATATAATATTTTGAGTTTACCAGAAGAGCGAGTCAGTTTGACATCAAGAAAAGGCAGGGAATTATCCATTTCAGGATCGGCAGTGAACTTAATATTTTGATGACGGCTATTGAGATGTTCTAGGAAAACCATAAGGGAATCATGTCAATGGCTCCAAATAATGAAGACATCATCTACATAGCATTTCCAAACTTTCCAGTTCTAGTCATTCAATTCTTTATAAAAATATGTATGTTAACCGAGTTAACGATCATTCTTTCATATATATATATATATGAAATTTACGTATCTATGGATATATATATATTTTTTTTTTTAAATTCATTTTTACTCGGTTGGAATATTATAAAAAAGGTTGAATGACTGTTACCGAGAGATAAAAAGATGACAAGATATATTTAAAAAAGATACTACTAGTTTACTAGTTTCGTTATATGAACATCCTCAGGTATCACAATCAAAGAAGTATATAAAAAATTACAGAGACTTAAAATTGTACTAACAGAACAAGTATAAAAAGACAGTAGCGTGTTTGAAATAAATGCAAGTATGAGTTCCAAACAAACGAATACTACGCGCTGTCGCGAGTGCGCCAGTACTGAACAGAAGCAACGTGTGCGTCAGAGAGATTGTAACTCAGGCTGTTGTTGATATGAGAGGAATCTAGAGAAATTTCTCTAGATTCAACAATCTTTCTTTCGAGTTCATCGTAGCACACATGGATGTTAGAAGTTTGAGTCCAGTTTACAATGTGCTGGCGGCCTTCGTCTGAGTTAGCTGAAAAGAGAACGTGGCTAGAGAGAACGCTAGCTCTAGTCCTGTTATCGGAGATATCTCTACGGTGTTCATCCAAACGTAGAAGGATGGATTTAGCAGTCTGTCCATAGTATGGCATTCCGCAATCACACAACATCTTGTACACTCCTGGAAACTAAGTAGGAAGATGTTTCTGTTTATGTTTGCTAAGTAAAGAACGAAGTTTTGGAAGCGTAGTGACGCACGTTTTATATATATATATATTCATAAATACCTAAATGAATATAAATTATATCCATACTAATATAATAAATATTATGTACTTTATATTATCCATACCATAATAATTAAAACTCTGTAGTTTTCTTCCTTGCTTTTTTATATACCGTATTTTAGTATGTATATGAATATTTTTTAATTATGCTAAAAGTTTCACTACATCTTTTAGCTTAACTGATGGAAGTTATATATTAACATTATATTACCAATAAAACACCAAACAAATATGTTCTATCGAGAAAGAAGCAAACTTTCCAAAACCTTGCAGATAAAGTTTGCGGTATAAGTGATCTGCGTTCTAAGCTATTGATTTCTCATCCGTCCAAGACAGGTTGAATCCCCTGAATAAGGGATTTAGGCAATTTAATGCAATTCATTCAATTGCATTAAATTGCCATCCTGCTTGCCATCCCTCTGCTACATCCATCTAAGAATAAATATTTTCAGTCTTTAGAAGTGTTTGCGTAAGGAGGAGACGGCGTTCCTGTTCCGATAGACGAATAACCTGTGTTTTCTGGGATTGAAAAATCCTTTTCCTCCGTATGAGATCGGTTAAATCACCAGTTGATTGAAAAGGACTTGAACACATATCTTTCCAAACAAAGGGCTCGTCTGTACATCTGAGCTACGTTGACCACACTTCTAAGCTCATTATCAATTTTTCCAAAGAAATTCATTATTTTTCATGTTCTACAATTTGTGTTCATCTCACTTTTCTCAACAGCTAGTTTAATCACTTCCACTCCAAGATGCTGTTAATGGTCCATATGTTTGCTCTAACATACAGTGAAAGAAAGATCTCTACTTTGGTACTGTGTGACTAGCAATCATTGTTTCATGTTAGTTTTCTCATAAGTGTCTCTCTCTCTCTCTCTCTCT